>NC_136424.1:49925000-50197500 GCF_052625555.1 Lactuca saligna
TCCAGCTACCTATCAGATATTAATTATATATAACCCTGATGTATAAACTAAGATATTATAAAATTAACCACTTAAGGTCCTTTAAGTTATATTGGTTTATTAAAATGGATTAAACCCTTTTACTGATAAGTTTCTAGTTTAGTCTACTACATGTTCTATCTGAAAGTATATTTTTGTACTAGAAAAGGGTGTATTGAATTTATTTACAATGACCTGATCTATACATGGTACTCCTTATGATTTCTTGGTGTATACGGAATATATATATATATATATATATATATATATATATATATATATATATATATATAACTAAGATCAGATAGATAGTAGACTGGGTGCATCTGCTCTAAGCCCACAACCAAACGAGGAACAGGAAATGAAGCGCAAAACACACATCCTACTATCTGCCGGACTTAATTTATATATATCCCTGATGTATAAATTAAGGATACATGAAGTGATTCCAATGAGCGCGGGTTGAATACAATACTCAGAACTTACAAACACTCATGAGTGTTGTAGCCCTTTGTCCAACACCTTAGACCTCTACAAGCCAACCCATGACAGTCTTAATTCATATCAACTTCCAACATATGACCGACTGTGGATGGTTTGAATAACTTAGTCATTCCGGAAGAATAACCTAGTTTATTCGGGAAGTCAAAACATGCAAAGTGAAACACAATAATAATTGAATCCAATATGGTATCAAAACCTATGAACATAAATAAAACACCTTTTATTTATCACCATATGATTACACATTATTCATTGTATACTGTTTCAGCTATCAACTTTATTCTTGAATTTAAAACAATAGTTGTTCCATACTCCAAGCATGTACACTATGTTTTCTAAACACTAGTCATGCCATACACCAAGTATGCATACTATGTTTGTCTATGATCTTTACTTTGTGAACCAGATCAATTGAACATAACTTCAATGATTCTCTTTTCACACTCCCAAATCCTTAATGTAAATACAAGAATTCCAAATTCATGTCATCTACTGAAATCTGTTAGATTCTAAACTTATATGCATTGATCCTCTTGTAATGGTTATGCACAAAGTCATAAAGTCTTGACAACAACCATTACAGAGCATTCGAAAGGAGATCGGCTCCTTGGAAACATCCTTCTTGCATTAAGTTTCCTTAATCTTACACAGATTGAAAATTCTAACTTTGAAACATTTCCAGATTCCATTTTGACTATCACTTCTGAACAAGAGTTTCCTCCTTACAGATTATGTCAATATGGTCCTTCCAGAATTATCACTATACTTCCAATTGTCCTTTAGCAACCAATCTTTGGTAAACCTTAGATTGTCCTTGACAATTGTTTAATCCTTTTAGTCATATCCAGTTCTAAACCTTTTCCCTTCTTAATGCCCCAGGCATTTGGAAACTTTTAGAAAGGATGAATATAGCACATGTAATTGATCCTATATCCGAAGCATATGGGACACGATTCATGATGTCTCACATAAAGACTAAACCAGTCTTATGCTATAACATTTCCATTTCTATTTGCCAAGTTCTCATAATTCAGATTATGAAAAGGGATGCCGTAATCATAATCGAATTTTAGAACGCAAATAATGGACCCATATACAGAATTTCCTTATGTTGAGCCATTCCAACATGAAATTCATATATATCCTTGACTAAATGATTAAAACCTCACGATCTAAGCTTATAGATTTGAGATGAAGTATAATTTCCTCTCCCTTAATTATAGCAAAACAACTTTTTCCCAATTGAAACCTTTTGTTTTCTATAATTAACATTGCTAACTTGCAATCTTTATCATAATTATCATGCTCCCACTAACATAATGATTATTAGCATAACACTTATGCTCCCACTAGCTTTGACATGTACTCAGAAAGCTCGACTTCTAGAAATCAATACTTTATTGACTTTCTTACCAAAGTTCAGATTTATGATACTAGATTGTTTTGATAAGACTTTATCAAAAACATACACCTTCCCTTAGATAGCATACTTGTGTGTCTAAACAATTATGAAGAGGGATGTCGTATTCATAATGCTTAGACCTTTTTGCCACTTCTCACAAGTCCAGGTTAGTGTGCCGGTAAACCACACACGCTCCACTAACGACTTTGAGAATGCAAATATCACAATTGCTATCTAGCTAAAATCTACTTAGTGAAAGTGTTTCCTCACCATCATTTTCATGAATCGGAGAGAAACCTTATGACACTTAGATTTAATGGTGTATGTGTTCATATCCATGTGAATTGTCAAAACCATAGTCACAAGACAAGGAGAATGACAAATCCGAACTCATATGGACTGAACTCAATCTTAACTTCTTGCCACCTGGCAGCTCAAGGGCCTGCCATTGCTTCCAAGTTGTTGTGCAACACATTGAGAACTCTAAGAACTCATATGCAAAGCCAACTTTAACTGGAATGGGCACAGAATATGTCAACACGATAGGTTATAAACCTCATGTTGTGTGCTAGTGAGGAACTTTAGGTTTTATTCTTGATTAGTTCTTGAGACTTTCAAGACCTTTAAGACTCCCACTGTCCTCTTGACCTATAAGACTCCCTTGTCAAACATCCAAGAGATAGTGTGGATTCTAACCAAGACAAACACTTCACACAATTGGCCTAAGTTGGTCTTTGTTTTATCCAAAACATCACAACTTACCAATTTGTAACAGCCCGGAATTTCAGGTATTGCTTTAAAACTATTTTTGGTGCATTTTTGGAAGGGACTCGGCGAGTTGGAGCCAGACTCGCCGAGTAGGACCACAGACTGGGTCGCGGGTTCGCGACTGGACTCGACGAGTCCATTATGGACTCGGCGAGTCTACGCTGTTCAGCAGAAACCCTAGCCGTTTGGTTTTGGATCGTATATAACGCCCCATATGCCGTCATTGGCCGTCTTTTAGCCGATTGAGAAGAACCCTAAGCGTCTGTGGACATCTAGAGCAAGATTAGAGGCTATTGGAACCTTGAAGAATTTGTTAGGCAAGAAGAGGAAGGGTTTTGGTCAAAGGAAGATCAAGGGGATCGAGTTCTGAGGTTTGGGGATACAGAGAGTACGTTTTTCAGGTAATACTTCGGATCATTCCTGTTATTTTGATGTGTACACGGATTTAGGGTTTATGAAACCCATTTGGTGAGTAGATGGATTATTATGTTGTTACCCAAACGTTTATACCCCAGTAATAGGATGTTTAGAGGTCCAGAAAGTCCCATGATTGTGTATTTCGGGACCATACGTATTTCAGGAAGCAGTTGATCGACTGCATGGCATGGACTCGCCGAGTCCAATGAACAGACTCGGCGAGTAGCTTGAAGATTCACTGGGACTCGCCGAGTTGTTCTTCAGACTCGGCGAGTGGAGTCGGGGTGGCCCCGCGATTCTTCCACGAGGATCTCGTCGAGTCAAGGGGGATACTCGATAAGTAGAAAGGGAACATCAGGGAAAGTTGGAGAGGACGTCTCGACTCGTCGAGTCACCTTTGCACTCGACGAGTCCGGTCCAGTTGACCGTTGACCGGAGTTGACCTGCATATAATTTATTAGGGTCAGTTGTCTTGAATGATAAGAGTATTAATAAGGGTATATGGTATTATAGGGAGTCTGCAGATCGGCGGATCGTGTGCGAGTGATTTCAAGAGTTGATAGTTTTCATTACCACGAGGTGTGTCTTCTCACTATACTATACCCGGAAGGGTTTGACTGTGTAACCGGAAGGTCGAATACGATGTATGTTATATATGCTATAAATAGAAAGGTAGTTGCTATGCATGATATGTATGTTTATACGGGCCGGAAAGCGATATGTTATGTGACAGAAAGGTCAGGTATGATATATGGTATATGTGCTATGTGTGTTAGATTAAATGTATTATGTGTTGTAAATGTTATGGGCCGGAAGGCAATCTGTTATGGGCCGGAAGGCAATATGTTATGGGCCGGAAGGTAATATGTTATGGGCCGGAAGGCAATATGTTATGGGCCGGAAGGCGATTATGTTACGGGCCAGAAGGCGATGTGTTGTGGACCGGAAGGTCAGGGCCTAGAAAGGCGTATATGTGTAAGTCGTATACTGGAGAACTCACTAAGCATTTATGCTTACAAGTTGTTATGTATGTGTTTCAGGTACTAGCGAGGACCGTGGGAAGGCGCCGGCATGATGCATACACACTGCTGCTATTTGAGATCTTGGGGATTTTATATATGTATTTGATATGAAACATGGAATAAATACTATTGGTTGAATGAAATCACTTTATTTTAAATGAAAATTTTATTTGAAAATTTGCGTTGTTACAATTGGTATCAGAGCCTTGGTTTGAGGGATTCGGGTGTACCTTCGGGTGTAACTGAACTCAAACCGAGGATTTGAGGAAACATCTTTTAAAAATAATAAGGACATAAATTTTTATAAATGGTAAGGTGGTAAACAAGAACGGAGCAGTGTGTACGATCAGCCAGCGCCCGAACGTTAAAGATCCCCAGAATACCTTACAATGTTATGTTATGCACTGAATTATGAATTGTTACGCATGCTAGGATACTAGGTATTCATGATAGGACTAGAATGACCTGTTTTGTGATGCCTTAGTCTAGGGAGTTTGCTTATATGAGATATTCGATAGCGTGCAAGTAGATAGTGCATACTAGAGGTAGAGTACTCACTATTCGGGGTTTAGGGAGGAAGATTTGGGACGAATACTGACACGGTGTGGTCGGTAGTATTGGGCCCGTACTACCGAAGACACCGGGTCGGTGGAAGACCCAAGTAAGAATCCCTGGATATCGGAGACTGAGTAGGGTTGTGTTATCGAGTACAATTGTACTTGATGGAGTCTCTGATAATTTTATGTTGTATTTCAGAGACATCATGGTTACCACACGTCATGGGGCGAGTTCGAGCAGTGTGAGCGACGAGGATATTCGTCAGATGATTCAGGAGGAGGTAGCTGCAGCGATCCGGGCTGAGATCCCGGAGATGTTTGGGTCTATTAAGACCACACTGATGGAGACGTTTGAGGAGCGGTACGCCGCACTGACTGAGGCTGCAGCCGCAAGGGGGCGATTCGTTGTTGTTCCGGGAATTCAGCAACACGAAACCCCTTGAGTTCGATGGGACGCAGGATCCGATTGCTGCGATGAGGTGGATCGCCGACATTGAGGGGTGCTTCTACACTTGCTCATGCCCGGAGCACCTGAGGGTACGGTTCGCCTTGAACCAGCTCCGTTTGGGAGCGAAGGATTGGTGGAAGTTCGTGACGGCGAACTTCACTTTGGCAGAGATTATAGCGGTGACATGGGAGAGGTTTACTGAGATGTTCAGGGACGAGTACGTTCCCCCAGTGGAGAGGGAACGATTGATTCAGGAGTTCTTGACCCTTAAGCAGGGTACTGATTCCGTTGCGGTGGTCACACGGAAGTTTCACGAGAGGGCGATGTTCTGCCCCGAGCTGGTGTCTACAGAGCAGTCACGGATGAGTCGGTATTTAGGCGTTTTGAGGAGGGATATCCGGGAGTTTGTGTCAAACTCCACCTATCGTACTTTCACTGAGCTTCAGGCAAACGCCAGGAAGTGCGAGATCGAGTTGGAGACCCAGGCCAGGGAGGAGGCCGAGTCTCGGCAGGTGGATCGGCGGCCGGCTCAGTCTCAGCCGGCAGCCAAGCGGATCAAGTCTGCTGATTCGAGGATGGGAGGTCCGAAGGGCCGCACTTGCGGAAAGTGCGGCAAGGGTCATGAGGGGGCGTGTCGAGCTGGTGGTTGCTACAAGTGTGGCAAGGAGGGACACATCGCCAGGGATTGTCCTAAGGGGTTTATGGTTTGCTTTCACTGCAACCAGACAGGTCATCGGAAGGCCGAGTGCCCGCAGCTTCGTCAGGGATCTACACCGATTACCAGGACTACTGAGACTCGACCGGCGAAGGTCGAGGCCCTGAGGGCTCGCGGGAGAGCCTTTCAGCTGACTGCGGAGGAGGTCCGCGCTGCGCCCGATGTTGTGGTAGGTATGCTGTAATTCACGTATTTACTTCAAAGTCGAAATGTTATGCTTATGTTAATGTATGTGTAGGTACTTTTCTTGTGAACTCTATGCCTGCTCTAGTGTTATTTGATTCGGGTGCGAGTAGGTCCTTTGTATCTTTAGCTTTTAGTCAGCATATCAGCATTACTCGTGAGCCGTTAAGTCGGCCTCTGAGCGTTTCTATAGCGGCCGAGAGGGTGGTTTGTGCCACGGAGGTTCTTCGGGGATGTGTACTAGAGATTTTCGGGGTTGCGTTTCCGATTGACCTAATTCCTATTGCGATGGGGGATGTCTGTGTCATCGTGGGCATGGACTGGTTGAGCCGATTCAGCGTTGTCATCGACTGCGAGCGTCAACTGGTGACTATACGAGACCCTAGTGGGGGAGTTCTTACGGTATACGGCGAGGGTACCCGTTCGGGATCAGCTTTTTGTTCGGCCGCTAGGGCGAGGCAATGCCTACAGCAGGGATGTAAAGGTTTTGTGGCGTATGTGATGGATACGCGGGAGGCTTTTGAGAGACCGAGGGCAGTGGAGGAGGTTCCAGTGGTGCGCGAGTTTCCAGATGTTTTTCCCGAGGAGTTGCCGGGAGTACCTCCAGCGAGGCAAGTAGAGTTTGGTATCGATCTGATTCCGGGGGCTGCGCCTATTGCGAAGGTGCCTTATCGTCTTGCACCTCCAGAGATGCAAGAGTTGTCCTCGCAACTCCAGGAGTTGCTAGGGAAGGGATTTATTCGGCCGAGTAGCTCGCCGTGGGGAGCACCGATTCTGTTCGTCAAGAAGAAGGATGGTTCACACCGGATGTGCATTGATTACCGGGAGTTGAACAAGGTGACGGTCAAGAACCGCTATCCGTTACCTAGGATCGATGATCTATTCGATCAGTTGCAAGGGGCATCTTGGTTTTCCAAGATCGATTTGAGGTCAGGGTACCATCAAGTAAGAGTGCGGGATGAGGACGTCCAGAAGACAGCATTCAGGACGCGGTATGGGCATTACGAGTTCGTGGTGATGCCTTTCGGGCTCACCAATGCCCCGGCAGTGTTCATGGACCTCATGAACAGGGTGTGCAGGCCGATGCTGGATCGGCCTGTGATTATATTTATCGACGACATCCTAGTGTATTCGCGAACTAGAGAGCAGCATGAGGGACATTTGAGGGAGGTCCTTGAGGTATTGAGGTCGGAGAAGCTATATGCAAAATTCTCCAAATGTGACTTATGGTTGCGGGAGGTCTAATTTCTTGGACATGTTGTTAATCAGGCAGGGATATTGGTCGATCCGGCCAAGGTGGAAGCAGTGATGAGTTGGGAGGCACCGAAGTCACCCTACGAGATCAGGAGTTTCCTTGGGTTGGCGGGGTACTATCGGAGGTTTATTAGGGACTTCTCCAAGATCGCGGTACCGCTCACCAGATTGACCCGGAAGGGTGTTGTGTTCACATGGGGACCCGAGCAACAGACTTCCTTCGAGACACTTCGTCAGAGGCTGTGCGAAGCCCCGGTATTAGCTCTCCCGGAGGGGATGGAAGATTTTGTTGTATATTACGACGCATCGATTTCAGGACTGGGTGCAGTGTTGATGCAGAGAGGCCATGTGATAGCTTATGCATCGAGGCAATTAAAGCCTCACGAGCCGAGATATCCCACGCATGACTTAGAGTTGGGGGCAGTAGTGTTCGCTCTCAAGATTTGGCGTCACTACCTGTACGGGGTTCGTTGTACTATATACACGGACCATAAGAGTTTGAAGTATTTGATGGATCAACCCAACCTAAATATGCGTCAGAGGAGATGGTTGGACGTGGTTAAGGATTATGACTGTGAGATCCTATACCACCCAGGCAAGGCTAACGTGGTAGCCGATGCATTGAGTCGTAGGGCGGAGAGCACTCCATTGCGAGACGTATGTCTGAGACTGACGGTGATGTCTCCAGTATTAGATGCTATTCGTGGGGCACAGGCCGAGGTTGTGAGATCCGAGATGCAGAAGAAAGAGCGGGTCGTTGGGTTAATT
The DNA here is from genome assembly GCF_052625555.1 of Lactuca saligna. Classification (NCBI taxonomy): domain Eukaryota; kingdom Viridiplantae; phylum Streptophyta; class Magnoliopsida; order Asterales; family Asteraceae; genus Lactuca; species Lactuca saligna. The sequence goes on from NC_136424.1 coordinate 49,933,057, forward strand.
TCAGAGTTCGTTAAGGATGGGCGAGGACTTCTGACATTTCAGGGTCGGATTTGGGTACCATTTGTGGGCGGTACGCGTGCTACTTTGATGGAGGAGGCTCATAGGTCGAGATTCTCGATCCATCCCGGTGCTACGAAGATGTATTTGGACTTGAGGAAGGAATATTGGTGGCCTTGTATGAAGAGAGACGTCACATGGTTCGTTGAGAGGTGTTTGACCTGCCGTAGGGTTAAGGCCGAGCACCAGAGACCGTATGGTAAGTTGCAGCCCTTGGAGATTCCTGAGTGGAAGTGGGAACAGATTACTATGGATTTCATTACCAAATTGCCGAGAACTGCTAGGGGAGTCGATGCAATTTGGGTGATTGTGGATAGATTGACGAAGAGTGCACACTTCCTTGCCATTAGCGAGAGTTCATCAGCGGAGAAGTTGGCGGAGTTATACGTGAGAGAGGTAGTATCTCGGCATGGAGTGCCGATCTCGATTGTTTCAGACCGTGATGTACGCTTCACTTCCAGGTTCTGGAAGAAATTCCATGAGGAGCTGGGTACTAAACTGCATTTTAGTACCGCATACCATCCCCAGACAGACGGTCAGAGCGAGCGGACGATTCAGACATTGGAAGACATGCTTAGAGCGTGTGTGCTAGACTTCGGGGGTAGCTGGGATGCGCATTTACCCTTGGCTGAGTTTTCCTACAACAACAGTCATCATTCGAGCATTGGTATGCCACCTTTTGAGTTGTTGTATGGTAGGAAGTGTCGGACTCCCATTTGTTGGGGAGAGGTGGGACAGAGAGTGATGGGCAGTACAGAGATCGTACTCCAGACGACAGAGCAGATTCAGCAGGTTAGGCAGAGGTTATTGACCGCCGAGAGCCGACAGAAGAGTTATGCGGACAGACGTCAGTCCGAGCTGAAATTCCAGGTTGGCGACTTCGTTCTCCTGAAGGTTTCTCCTTGGAAGGGAGTGATCCGGTTCAGAAAGAGGGGCAAGTTGGGGCCCCGGTTCATAGGTCCATTTCGTGTAATTGCAAGGGTAGGTCGGGTAGCTTATCGGTTGGAGTTTCCAGCAGAGTTGGGACAGATTCACAATACCTTTCACGTATCACAGTTGAGGAAGTGTATAGCCGATGAATCGGCAGTAGTTCCGTTAGAGGATATTCAGGTGGATGCGAGCCTGAATTACGCCGAGAGACCTGTAGCTATCAGGGATCGGAAGATCAAGGTTCTGCGGAACAAGGAAGTACCTCTAGTGTTGGTTCAGTGGCAACATCGAAAAGGATCGGAGATGACTTGGGAGCCGGAGCGTGAGATGCGGGAGCAACATCCGGAGTTATTCACAGAGTGAGACTTCGAGGGCGAAGTCTAGTTCTAGTGGGGGAGAGTTGTAACAGCCCGGAATTTCAGGTATTGCTTTAAAACTATTTTTGGGGCATTTTTGGAAGGGACTCGGCGAGTTGGAGCCAGACTCGCCGAGTAGGACCACAGACTGGGTCGCGGGTTCGCGACTGGACTCGACGAGTCCATTATGGACTCGGCGAGTCTACGCTGTTCAGCAGAAACCCTAGCCGTTTGGTTTTGGATCGTATATAACGCCCCATATGCCGTCATTGGCCGTCTTTTAGCCGATTGAGAAGAACCCTAAGCGTCTGTGGACATCTAGAGCAAGATTAGAGGCTATTGGAACCTTGAAGAATTTGTTAGGCAAGAAGAGGAAGGGTTTTGGTCAAAGGAAGATCAAGGGGATCGAGTTCTGAGGTTTGGGGATACAAAGAGTACGTTTTTCAGGTAATACTTCGGATCATTCCTGTTATTTTGATGTGTACACGGATTTAGGGTTTATGAAACCCATTTGGTGAGTAGATGGATTATTATGTTGTTACCCAAACATTTATACCCCAGTAATAGGATGTTTAGAGGTCCAGAAAGTCCCATGATTGTGTATTTCGGGACCATACGTATTTCAGGAAGCAGTTGATCGACTGCATGGCATGGACTCGCCGAGTCCAATGAACAGACTCGGCGAGTAGCTTGAAGATTCACTGGGACTCGCCGAGTTGTTCTTCAGACTCGGCAAGTGGAGTCGGGGTGGCCCCGCGATTCTTTCACGAGGATCTCGTCGAGTCAAGGGGGATACTCGACGAGTAGAAAGGGAACATCAGGGAAAGTTGGAGAGGACGTCTCGACTCGTCGAGTCACCTTTGCACTCGACGAGTCCGGTCCAGTTGACCGTTGACCGGAGTTGACCTGCATATAATTTATTAGGGTCAGTTGTCTTGAATGATAAGAGTATTAATAAGGGTATATGGTATTATAGGGAGTCTGCAGATCGGCGGATCGTGTGCGAGTGATTTCAAGAGTTAATAGTTTTCATTACCACGAGGTGAGTCTTCTCACTATACTATACCCGGAAGGGTTTGACTGTGTGACCGGAAGGTCGAATACGATGTATGTTATATATGCTATAAATAGAAAGGTAGTTGCTATGCATGATATGTATGTTTATACGGGCCGGAAGGCGATATGTTATGTTGCAGAAAGGTCAGGTATGATATATGGTATATGTGCTATGTGTGTTAGATTAAATGTATTATGTGTTGTAAATGTTATGGGCCGGAAGGCAATATGTTATGGGCCGGAAGGCAATATGTTATGGGCCGGAAGGTAATATGTTATGGGCCGGAAGGCAATATGTTATGGGTCGGAAGGCGATTATGTTACGGGCCGGAAGGCGATGTGTTGTGGACCGGAAGGTCAGGGCCTGGAAAGGCGTATATGTGTAAGTCGTATACTGGGGAACTCACTAAGCATTTATGCTTACAAGTTGTTACGTATGTGTTTCAGGTACTAGCGAGGACCGTGGGAAGGCGCCGGCATGATGCATACACACTGCTGCTATTTGAGATCTTGGGGATTTTATATATGTATTTGATATGAAACATGGAATAAATACTATTGGTTGAATGAAATCACTTTATTTTAAATGAAAATTTTATTTGAAAATTTGCGTTGTTACACAATTTCAAATGTACAAGTGTAGGAAACTTTTACTCTTACATTTGACACGTGTTTTAAACCTTCTTAAAGACATGTCACTCAAATTACAATCTTGGAGTATGACTCTAAGACTTGTATTGGAACGAAGTATGACTCATCTTCTTCATTTAACCATTTCAACAATTCAAGATCCCTTCTTCTTAGTCATAAGAATGCACTAAGATTTTCCTTAGAGAACTAATTTTGATATGGTTTCTTAATCATTAAGATGATCACAAAGCTGATACTAAGGTACTCTCCCATCTTTTCAGATTTGAGAAACTTTTATCCTTCTGCCTAATTTGATTCTTCTTATTCGCTCTGCCTTAAATTGGAACCTTTTCCAATGTCTCAGAGTTACACTTAAGCTTGTAAGTATAATCATATTTACTGAGCTTTAGTAAACTATGACGAATAGCCTTTATATCTTTTGTGGTGGACTTAATCAGTGCACATGACTATGTACTCGATCCCTTAGTCCATTACTTGACTCACACATCCATGTGAACAAGTAATTAGTCTTAATTTTTCCAATACTTGAAAGTTCTCATTCATCATGCTATACAACTTGCATGATTCCAATTCCCGGTCCAATTGAGACTTTGGATGATGAGAATCTTTCCTTATTTGGTAAATTTAGACATTACCACAAATGAAGGAATCAATTTCATATTTCCACTCTTGCTATTAATGGAATCATATAAGCAACAATTTTTCCTCAAATGCCATTATAAGGATATTTTAAAATAAATAAAATCAAAATTTTTCTTTTATTTTAAAACTATGCAGAAAAACTTATCCTTACAATGCATATGAAAACTTTTTGTTATCTATTCCTAAGCAATATCCCATAACTCCTAAGAAGTAGCTCAAGAATCCGATTTTCAAACTACGCAATAGAAATCCATCTATGCGATCAGATTCAGCATATTCTTTCTTTAAGTTCCTTTACTTTTCTTTGATTCTTAAAACATTACCATGTGACCCAGTCACATCATGTATCAGGAATCTCATAATAGAAACTTAATAGAGTTATATAGTGGACTTTACCTGAAGTAGAGTCAAACTTATTGACTTTAACATCCTTAGGTAAATTAGGCAGCTTCGCAACTAATGACCCTTCCTTTGGAAATATAAACATATGGACCCTTTGATAATGGTACACGGGACTATCACAAACTTAGCTTTTCTCTTTACCATTTGGTCAACCTAGTTGACTATGGTCAATCCCTTTCCTTGGGAAGAGAATGCTTTTTTTGTATTTCCAGTGTCACCATTGTCAATGTCCATAAAGTTTCAGGAAGTTGATCTTAATAAATAGATAAGATCATTAAGGGTCTTGTCATAGTCTGTTTCATAGGTGTCCCAAAGGAACTCACTATGTGACTTAGAAAGTGATTGAACCACCAACTTTCTTAAGACTTTGATACCCAACTCTCCCGGCTTGTCAATATGTGACTACATCTCCAAGATGTGACCACACCTAGACCTTCACTTGCCAATAGGGTTCGAGTGACCTTAAACTTTTCAAGAACTTGTGGGGTAGGGAGAATAATTGGAGGAGATGAAAGAAGTATGATTTCCATTGGAACATCATCTTCATTTAGGAAAGCTAGTTTCAAGAGATTTGGGAAGATCATAAATGTCTAAACCAGACATGTTTTGGGAGATATTCAAGATAGTTGATCTTTAAGTCCTGAATATGACAACCAATATGAAATATTAAGGCTAGGACCCAACAAACTATTTTATAACTTAGAAGAGGTATGCCGTAATCCAAGCTATAAAACAATTTGAAGGTAGGTGAATGACGATTCACCAATTTCCACCAAGATAAACGAAATGTATTATTAGGTTTTAATTGTTTTTGAAACTCCTAGATCTATTGAGATTCATTGAACTGTTCAATGGCATGTTTCAATCTTGAGTGTGCCCTTCAGGTTTTGTGACTGGGATGCCGAGGATCACAAAACAAGGTGTGAAGTAACCATGCAAATTACTTGGTACCCTTAAGTGTTTATCCCTCAATCGATGTTCCGGTTAACCACACACGCTCCATCGATACTATGATAAATATTAAGTCACCCTTTACCTACCTTGTTAAGTCCAAGTTAGTGTGCCGGTTAACCACACACGCTCCACTAACGACTTAGACAAAGTGTAAAGTGTAATTTCATGGATTAGCACCTTATTCACATTTTCCTAAGTAACTGAGATTGGGAATTATTAAGAGTTTAGTTACTTAGTATTTATCATTAATACTTTTAATGAAGGGAGAATTATAGTCCTGTCAAACCCGTTCGGCTAACGACCCTCCACCAGTCAAGCAAGCGGTGGGTGAGAGTGGACACCCATTAAGTTGCCATTTTATAGGCAACAACCTTATACCCACCTTATAGACCGACTTCGTGAATGAGGCGTACTAGCGGTAAGACCGACTTTACTCTTATACATATATATATATATATATATATATATATATATATATATATATATATATATATATATTAACTTATAATATTATAAAGTATAAGGGTTGAATTTTAACTTTTAAAATTCTAAGGGCTGACTTGGAATTAATGTATTCATATGAGAAAACTTTACAAATTCCAAAACTTGAGGGCAAGTTTTGAGACTATTCAAAACTAATTAATTCCATGACTTATGTATTTAAAGTAGTTTTAATCCAAAAACTCTTCAAGTTCCATAACTTGAGGACAAGTTATGGAAGACTTTAAACTAATAAAGAATTAACTTTTCTTTATTTTATAACTTATGGAATTAATTAAGGTTACATTATTATTTATTTATTTATTTAATGAAGAGACTCTTGGTCCTCCATAACTTGAGGACAAATTATGGAGTCATAACTCCAATTAATTAGAACTAGACTCTTCATTTTTGTAACCTTTGCCAACTTTTATGAGTTTTATGAAACTTAAATGTGACTTTTCATATAACTTGAGGACAAGTTACAAAAACACATTTTAGAATCAACTCTTAGATTAATTTGGATTGAAAACAACTTTTTCACTCAACTTTTCTATTAATCTAAGCAACTCATAAGAACAAGATAATTCAAATCAAACTTTTTCATGTAATTAGTCTAACCTTTAAACTAATACAAAACATGAATCTATTGACAATTATCTTTGAAATTGGATTAGCATGAACATTACCACATCAAAAACAAGTTTATAAGTTCAAAAACAACTTATGGTAATGTTCCTAGTCCAATTCCAGCCAAAAAGGTCGAATTTATGTTGTCTGGGGGTCCAACTCGTCGAGTGCACTAACCAACTCGACGAGTTAGATGTTTTTTGCCTTGGACTCGTTGAGTCCCTTCATGGACTGGGCGAGTCTGCTGGGTAGACAGCAACAAAACTCGATTTTTCAGCTTCTATTGCAAGTATAACAAGAAAACAAGCCTAGGCTCTGATACCACTGTTGGGTTTTGAGCATTCTAACACTCCTAAGTGTACATGCAACCCTAAATACCTTGGATCTATGTTTTCTCTATTATACATGCAAATATCAACTTTCCAAGGTATTGTTCTATTCTAGCATACTAAACGTTGAATAAAACAAGTTAGAATCACATACCTTTAGTTAGTGCTTGTCTTCATGAAGCCTGAGTGCCTAGTGCCCCAAGTGTGACACCTCAAATGGTTCACACAACACCATAAGCACTTGGAATAACTTAGAGATAATTCTACACTTCATGAAATCGGCTAGCCCTTTCTTACTCTCACTAGTGCCCGATTTTGGTCAAGAATAAGATCTAAATATAGTGTTACAATTAGGGTAAACTCTAATTGTCATGACTTTCCATTTCCTTGGATCCATGGGTTCAAATACACCATGGAGCATCCATGGACCATCCTATGGGTTTTAGCCCAACTTGATTATCCATGGAGCATTAGCCCACTATATAAGTATGGATGATTTGTACAATCAACCCATATATTTAATAAGTCTTCTTTTGATCACTTAATTAATCCTAGATTAATTCTTGATCAATACTAATTAAATAATCTTATTATTCTTATTATTAATATACTAGAACTTATAATATATTAATAATCATTAGTGTCTTATTTCTCTCATTATAGTCTATCCAAGTGCATGATGCCATGCAACCCAAATGGACCATGCTGGGTCGGGTCAAGTCTTACCAATTATAGTTATGGACTTAGACATTAATCCAACAGTCTCCCACTTGGATAAGTCTAAAATTATTATTGCATATGACTTCAGGAACCAACTGGCAATCGTAGCTCTCAAAAGCTTCTGTCGAACTCTGACCTTTTCGATAAACGCTGACCTTTGTCAATGACTTGTCCATTAGATAAGGGATCATATATTCCTCCGTTATAGATATCTTATGGACTGAGACATGGATTATAATCATTCTCTTTGTCCATTTGTTGTTTCCCGATTTCCGATTTATGACGATTGAACAAATCAAATCAGTCCTGGCCCGGCCGAGCACTTCCATTTGTCATCATCAAATCATCGAGGGGCCCACAGATATCGCTTTTATCCCGAAGGTAAAAGGAATGGATAAACTTCGACTCATATGGCTTGTTCTACTACTTGTTGAATCATACACAAAGACACATTTTATAACATCGAGTTACCAATGCGTTTTCGTGCAATCAATGTACTATCAACTCATAGTAACAACTCATATCTCTAGGTTTGAAGAATATAAGATATTATCGTCTCATGATCACTCGTGATAAAATCCATGAAGTGATTCCAATGAGCGCGGGTTGAATACAATACTCAGAACTTATGAGCACTCATGAGTGTTGTAGCCCTTTGTCCAACACCTTAGACCTCTACAAGCCAACCCATGACAGCCTTAATTCATATCTACTTCCAACATATGACCGACTGTGGATGGTTTGAATAACTTAGTCATTCCGGAAGAATAACCTAGTTTATTCGGGAAGTCAAAACATGCAAAGTGAAACACAATAATAATTGAATCCAATATGGTATCAAAACCTATGAACATAAATAAAACACCTTTTATTTATCACCGTATGATTACACATTATTCATTGTATACTATTTCAGCTATCAACTTTATTCTTGAATTTAAAACAATAGTTGTTCCATACTCCAAGCATGTACACTATGTTTTCTAAACACTAGTCATGCCATACACCAAGTATGCATAATATGTTTGTCTATGATCTTTACTTTGTGAACTAGATCAATTGAACATAACTTCAATGATTCTCTTTTCACACTCCCAAATCCTTACTGTAAATACAAGAATTCCAAATTCATGTCATCTACTGAAATCTGTTAGATTCTAAACTTATATGCATTGATCCTCTTGTAATGGTTATGCACAAAGTCATAAAGTCTTGACAACAACCATTACAGAGCATTCCAAAGGAGATCAACTCCTTGGAAACATCCTTCTTGCATTAAGTTTCCTTAATCTTACACAGATTGAAAATTCTAACTTTGAAACATTTCCAGATTCCATTTTGACTATCACTTCTGAACAAGAGTTGCCTCCTTACAGATTATGTCAATATGGTCCTTCCAGAATTATCACTATACTTCCAATTGTCCTTTAGCAACCAATCTTTGGTAAACCTTAGATTGTCCTTGACAATTGTTTAATCCTTTTAGTCATATCCAGTTCTAAACCTTTTCCCTTCTTAATGCCCCAGGCATTTGGAAACTTTTAGAAAGGATGAATATAGCACATGTAATCGATCCTATATCCGAAGCATATGGGAAACGATTCATGATGTCTCACATAAAGACTAAACTAGTCTTTTGCTATAACATTTCCATTTCTATTTGCCAAGTTCTCATAATTCAGATTATGAAAAGGGATGCCGTAATCATAATCGAATTTTAGAACGCAAATAATGGACCCATATACAGAATTTCCTTATGTTGAGCCATTCCAACATGAAATTCATATATATCCTTGACTAAATGATTAAAACCTCACGATCTAAGCTTATAGATTTGAGATGAAGTATAATTTCCTCTCCCTTAATTATAGCAAAACAACTTTTTCCCAATTGAAACCTTTGGTTTTCTATAATTAACATTGCTAACTTGCAATCTTTATCATAATCAGCATGCTCCCAATAACATGATGATTATTAGCATAACACTTATGCTCCCACTAGCTTTGACATGTACTCAGAAAGCTCGACTTCTAGAAATCAATACTTTATTGACTTTCTTACCAAAGTTCAGATTTTTGATACTAGATGGTTTTGATAAGACTTTATCAAAAACATACACCTTCCCTTAGATAGCATACTTGTGTGTCTAAACAATTATGAAGAGGGATGTCGTAATCAAAATGCTTAGACCTTTTTGCCACTTCTCACAAGTCCAGGTTAGTGTGCCGGTAAACCACACACGCTCCACTAACGACTTTGAGAATGCAAATATCACAATTGCTATCTAGCTAAAATCTACTTAGTGAAAGTGTTTCCTCACCATCATTTTCATGAATCGGAGAGAAACCTTATGACACTTAGATTTAATGGTGTATGTGTTCTTATCCATGTGAATTGTCAAAACCATAGCCACAAGACATTGAGAACTCTAAGAACTCATATGCAAATCCAACTTTAACTGGAATGGGCACAGAATATGTCAACACGATAGGTTATAAACCTCAAGTTGTGTGCTAGTTAGGAACTTTAGGTTTTATTCTTGATTAGTTCTTGAGACTTTCAAGACCTTTAAGACTCCCACTGTCCTCTTGACCTATAAGACTCCCTTGTCAAACATCCAAGAGATAGTGTGGATTCTAACCAAGACAAACACTTCACACAATTGGCCTAAGTTGGTCTTTGTTTTATCCAAAACATCACAACTTACCAATTTCAAATGTACAAGAGTGGGAAACTTTTACTCTTACATTTGACACGTGTTTTAAACCTTCTTAAAGACGTGTCACTCAAATTACAATCTTTGAGTATGACTCTAAGACTTGTATTGGAACGTAGTATGACTCATCTTCTTCATTTAACCATTTCAACAATTCAAGATCCCTTCTTCTTAGTCATAAGAATGCACTAAGATTTTCCTTAGAGAACTAATTTTGATATGGTTTCTTAATCATTAAGATGATCACAAAGCTGATACTAAGGTACTCTCCCATCTTTTCAGATTTGAGAAACTTTTAACCTTCTGCCTAATTTGATTCTTCTTATTCGCTCTGCCTTACATTGGAACCTTTTCCAATGTCTCAGAGTTACACTTAAGCTTGTAAGTATAATCATATTTACTGAGCTTTAGTAAACTATGATGAATAGCCTTTATATCTTTTGTGGTGGACTTAATCAGTGCACATGACTATGTACTCGATCCCTTAGTCCATTACTTGACTCACACATCCATGTGAACAAGTAATTAGTCTTAATTTTTCCAATACTTGAAAGTTCTCATTCATCATGCTATACAACTTGCATGATTCCAATTCCCGGTCCAATTGAGACTTTGGATGATGAGAATCTTTCCTTATTTGGTAAATTTAGACATTACCACAAATGAAGGAATCAATTTCATATTTCCACTCTTGCTATTAATGGAATCATATAAGCAACAATTTTTCCTCAAATGCCATTATAAGGATATTTTAAAATAAATAAAATCAAAATTTTTCTTTTATTTTAAAACTATGCAGAAAAACTTATCCTTACAATGCATATGAAAACTTTTTGTTATCTATTCCTAAGCAATATCCCATAACTCCTAAGAAGTAGCTCAAGAATCCGATTTTCAAACTACGCGATAGAAATCCATCTATGCGATCAGATTCAGCATATTCTTTCTTTAAGTTCCTTTACTTTTCTTTGATTCTTAAAACATTACCATGTGACCCAGTCACATCATGTATCAGGAATCTCAGAATAGAAACTTAATAGAGTTATATAGTGGACTTTACCTGAAGTAGAGTCAAACTTATTGACTTTAACATCCTTAGGTAAATTAGGCAGCTTCGCAACTAATGACCCTTCCTTTGGAAATATAAACATATGGACCCTTTGATAATGGTACACGGGACTATCACAAACTTAGCTTTTCTCTTTACCATTTGGTCAACCTAGTTGACTATGGTCAATCCCTTTCCTTGGGAAGAGAATGCTTTTTTTGTATTTCCAGTGTCACCATTGTCAATGTCCATAAAGTTTCAGGAAGTTGATCTTAACAAATAGATAAGATCATTAAGGGTCTTGTCATAGTCTGTTTCATAGGTGTCCCAAAGGAACTCACTATGTGACTTAGAAAGTGATTGAACCACCAACTTTCTTAAGACTTTGATACCCAACTCTCCCGGCTTGTCAATATGTGACTACATCTCCAAGATGTGACCACACCTAGACCTTCACTTGCCAATAGGGTTCGAGTGACCTTAAACTTTTCAAGAACTTGTGGGGTAGGGAGAATAATTGGAGGAGATGAAAGAAGTATGATTTCCATTGGAACATCATCTTCATTTAGGAAAGCTAGTTTCAAGAGATTTGGGAAGATCATAAATGTCTAAACCAGACATGTTTTGGGAGATATTCAAGATAGTTGATCTTTAAGTCCTGAATATGACAACCAATATGAAATATTAAGGCTAGGACCCAACAAACTATTTTGTAACTTAGAAGAGGTATGCCGTAATCCAAGCTATAAAACAATTTGAAGGTAGGTGAATGACGATTCACCAATTTCCACCAAGATAAACGATATGTATTATTAGGTTTTAATTGTTTTTGAAACTCCTAGATCTTTTGAGATTCATTGAACTGTTCAATGGCATGTTTCAATCTTGAGTGTGCCCTTCAGGTTTTGTGACTGGGATGCTGAGGATCACAAAACAAGGTGTGAAGTAACCATGCAAATTACTTGGTACCCTTAAGTGTTTATCCCTCAATCGATGTGCCGGTTAACCACACACGCTCCATCGATACTATGATAAATATTAAGTCACCCTTTACCTACCTTGTTAAGTCCAAGTTAGTATGCCGGTTAACCACACACGCTCCACTAACGACTTAGACAAAGTGTAAAGTGTAATTTCATGGATTAGCACCATATTCACATTTTCCTAAGTAACTGAGATTGGGAATTATTAAGAGTTTAGTTACTTAGTATTTATCATTAATACTTTTAATGAAGGGAGAATTATAGTCCTGTCAAACCCGTTCGGCTAACGACCCTCCACCAGTCAAGCAAGCGGTGGGTGAGAGTGGACACCCATTAAGTTGCCATTTTATAGGCAACAACCTTATACCCACCTTATAGACCGGCTTCGTGAATGAGGCGTACTAGCGGTAAGACCGACTTTACTCTTATACATACATACATATATATATATATATATATATATATATATATATATATATATATTAACTTATAATATTATAAAGTATAAGGGTTGAATTTTAACTTTTAAAATTCTAAGGGCTGACTTGGAATTAATGTATTCATATGAGAAAACTTTACAAATTCCAAAACTTGAGGGCAAGTTTTGAGACCATTCAAAACTAATTAATTCCATGACTTATGTATTTAAAGTAGTTTTAATCCAAAAACTCTTCAAGTTCCATAACTTGAGGACAAGTTATGGAAGACTTTAAACTAATAAAGAATTAACTTTTCTTTATTTTATAACTTATGGAATTAATTAAGGTTACATTATTTTTTATTTATTTATTTAATGAAGAGACTCTTGGTCCTCCATAACTTGAGGACAAATTATGGAGTCATAACTCCAATTAATTAGAACTAGACTCTTCATTTTTGTAACCTTTGCCAACTTTTATGAGTTTTATGAAACTTAAGTGTGACTTTTCATATAACTTGAGGATAAGTTACAAAAACACATTTTAGAATCAACTCTTAGATTAATTTGGATTGAAAACAACTTTTTCACTCAACTTTTCTATTAATCTAAGCAACTCGTAAGAACAAGATAATTCAAATCAAACTTTTTCATGTAATTAGTCTAACCTTTAAACTAATACAAAACATGAATCTATTGACAATTATCTTTGAAATTGGATTAGCATGAACATTACCACATCAAAAACAAGTTTATAAGTTCAAAAACAACTTAGGGTAATGTTCCTAGTCCAATTCCAGCCAAAAAGGTCGAATTTATGTTGTCTGGGGGTCCAACTCGTCGAGTGCACTAACCAACTCGGCGAGTTGGATGCTTTTTGCCTTGGACTCGTCGAGTCCCTTCATGGACTGGGCGAGTCTGCTGGGTAGACAGCAACAAAACTCGATTTTTCAGCTTCTATTGCAAGTATAACAAGAAAACAAGCCTAGGATCTGATACCACTGTTGGGTTTTGAGCATTCTAACACTCCTAAGTGTACATGCAACCCTAAATACCTTAGATCTATGTTTTCTCTATTATACATGCAAATATCAACTTTCCAAGGTATTGTTCTATTCTAGCATACTAAACGTTGAATAAAACAAGTTAGAATCACATACCTTTAGTTAGTGCTTGTCTTCATGAAGCCTGAGTGCCTAGTGCCCCAAGTGTGACACCTCAAATGGTTCACACAACACCATAAGCACTTGGAATAACTTAGAGATAATTCTACACTTCATGAAATCGGCTAGCCCTTTCTTACTCTCACTAGTGCCTGATTTTGGTCAAGAATAAGATCTATATATAGTGTTACAATTAGGGTAAACTCTAATTGTCATGACTTTCCATTTCCTTGGATCCATGGGTTCAAATACACCATGGACCATCCATGGACCATCCTATGGGTTTTAGCCCAACTTGATTATCCATGGAGCATTAGCCCACTATATAAGTATGGATGATTTGTACAATCAACCCATATATTTAATTAGTCTTCTTTTGATCACTTAATTAATCCTAGATTAATTCTTTATCAATACTAATTAAATAATCTTATTATTCTTATTATTAATATACTAAAACTTATAATATATTAATAACCATAAGTGTCTTATTTCTCTCATTATAGTCTATCCAAGTGCATGATGTCATGCAACCCAAATGGACCATGCTGGGTCGGGTCAAGTCTTACCAATTATAGTTATGGACTTAGACATTAATCCAACAATTATAACCATACTGATATGACACGTGATTAACACGACGATTTAATAGCGCCGAAATGATGTGATATTTGTCACCCGTAGACTTGCAAGTCCCACTATAGCTAGCAGCAAGGTGTGGGGTATCAATCACATATAGATCTATACACAAACTCATGCTCTCCCTCCAAGAGACTGTGGTTACAAAAAGCAACCTAGCAAGTATATTGCTAAGTCGAGAAGTGGTGGCTCACATTAATGTTAAATTATTCTTGTATTAGTATTGTATGTTCTCTCTGTTCTAGTGTATTGTATGTTCTATTTGTTTCTCATTATAGTATATTCCTCCCTATTACTCATTATGGCATGTTTGAACTCCTAAACTATACCTATTATAGTTTACTAGTATGTTTGCTTGAACAGTTACTAACTTGAAGAAATGACTCATTTTATCTACTAAGTTATGATTGTGCTTTAAAAACGGAGTTTTGTAAACTATAAAGTAACATAACTTTAAAAGCGTTTTTGAAATGTTTTGATCACTTATAAGTACATAAACAATCCTTTAAATGATGTTTATATCAAAACATTTACACAATTATCATTGTGTCCAACTTGTATCCCCCCCCCCCCCCCCAAAAGCATTTAAAACAGTTTAAAAGATTGATTATAGGGGTATGAACTCACCTTATGTGGATGATTCAGTTGCAAATGTGTGTAAGGATGAGAAGTTCCATGAATGAATTCCCGAGACTCAAACGAGTCCTAAAATGACATATATTGGCATATATAGGCATGCAATTAGTGTTTTAAACAACTAACATGCAAGGAAACAACCTTAGGGACTAGGAAACACTTGAAATGAAGTGTTGAAATCACATGTGATTGATCAAAGGGGGGTGTACGACCAAAATAAGTGTGTTCACGGCCCCACTTGAGTTTACGACCATGATGTTTATGGTATAGGGTGTTTACGACCAAGGGGTTTACGGCCAAGGGAGTTTACGGCCGTAAACTCCTGGAGATCACTCTCAAATCGTTTGTTCCAAGTATTTAGGCTAATGATTCTACTAGGTAGCAAGTGTATGGAAGGAATACTCATGATTTAGAAGCCTTAAAAGGGGTTTTCGACCACCAAGAACAAGTGTATGTTCTTGGTTAAAGTTGATGATCTTGAAGATCTAACCAAAAAAGGTGATTTCATGGATGAATCAAGAGATGCTTATAAGGCCAAGAAGGAGTAACAAGAAGGATGGATGAATTATTTACAATCTTTGAAGATCAAGACTAAGATCCTTATGATACTTGGGAGAGAATTAAAGTGTTCTTGAGGTGAAAGTGTAAGAAATGAAGAAAAGTGAAGGAACATGATACTTAAGGGCATGAGTTCAATGCTGGCAAGAGTTTACGGTCGTAAACTCCTTATTTGTGGCCGTAAACTCCTTGAGATGAAGTTTATGGCTTGAGTGATGTACAATGAACTCAAGCAGATACTGCCTAACACTCATTCCTTGGATGTATTAGGCTTAGAACTCATGTGAATGACCCTTTACAAGACTAAAAGGCAAAAGAATTTAGTCTAACTTTTGGTGGATTGAATTGACTTTATCCGAAAAACATTTTTGGTTTGTCACACTTATGAGAGGGAGGAGGAGCACCAAAAACGACTAAGAACCCATAAGGATTACTTCCACACGTTTTTGGGGCCTTAGGGGTTCCTTATATAGTGAGGCTATTAGGCTTTTGAACTAGGAAACCCTAATATGACTGCTTAGGCCCTACGCAGCCCATGGACTCCCTCCTTAGAGGCCTTGAACGAATTCTAATAGGTTTCCCCATAGATTTCGTCCACTCCAACTTCTATGTAGTCAATTAGCCCAATATTCAACTATCACACAATTGACAATTCTAGTCCCCTTTATTTAATTAATATCTTTTAGCCATGGAATTAAATCTTAATTAATTCCTATCTAATATTAATTAAACAATATGATTTCTCATTTAATATATCATTCATAATATATTAATCAACCACAATAACCTCTCTCTCTCTCCATAAATCATCCTATTTAGTTGCTTTGGTGAAGGCAACTCAAAAGGACCATGTATAACCGGGTTAAATACTTATCAATTATAGTTACGGGCTTAGACACTAATCCAACAGTAGCCCATGGAGGAAACCCTAATTCGTTAGCTTAAGGCCTAAGCAGCCCATGGACTCCCCATCCAAGGCTTTGGACGAAAATTCTAGGGCCTCCCTAGAAGTTTTCATCCAATACTTCTAAGGGTGGTCCAAGAGCCCAAATCCACAACTATCAATAATTTTCTAAATAGCCCCTACACTTTCAATTAATTCCTTTAATCCTAAAATTAGTTCCAAACTAATTTATGATTAAATATTAATTAAATAATATGATTTCCAATTAATATATTATTTCCATAATACATCAAAAAATCATTCAATTAAATTTATTAATAAAATAATAAATTCTTCCTCTTTCTCAATAAGTCATCTTGTGTAATTGCTAGTATGAAAGCAACCTAAAAAGATTGTGCTAATATCAATTCAAGTATATACCAATTATAGTTATGAACTTAGACACTTAATCCAACAATTGTATAGTATGATGTTAGAAGATGGATGGTGTGTGTAATATAACTACGATGAATTAGAGGATGAAGATCTAGTATCAGAAGAAATTGTTCTTGAAGTGAATGTAACAAATATACGAGCAATATGTAGCAAAGAAGTGCATAATAACGTTTGCTCAAATTTGGTGGAACGGATTCATGCTAATCGATTCATATAGTCTTAATTATGTTATTTTATGTAAATTTTAAACAATTTGTTTGGTGAGAAAAACAAGGATCATTAATGTTTTATTGGTATTTACTTTTAGTTTTGGTTTAATGTTATAATTATAATAAGGTGAAAAGTTGAAATGTTGAAAGATGAGTATTTCTTCAAAAACAAAAATGTGTGAAAGATTAATAAGAAAAAATGACCTAGCGTTGACATGTCGTAAAATATTGAAATTGTAACACAAGAGTATACATGTTGGTCTAATATTTTCCGAGCAAGAACGGTGACACCTAATATTTGAATCACCAGTCATGTATTGTGAGTTCATGACAAACATGTGAAAACCAAATATTGATAACAATGACACATTATTGATGCTAGTTTTTCATTTTATTTCCTACGTCATTTCTTTTTTTCTTTAATTCAATTTAGTGCTCCTTTTTTCAACTTAATCCGTTCGGCACAACTTCTTCTGAGTCTATTTAATACCAAATTCACACCATATATATGCACTAAAATTGGTAACCAAAGTGTGATTGAGATGGAGAGATTACCAAATTTGATAATATTCCTCAATTTATTGCTTATGGCCTCGACTTTGGCCAATGCACATGTTGTTAAGTCAATGTTCCCGTTTGGAGACTCGCTTTTTGATCCTGGTAATAATCATTTTACCAAAAACTGTACAATTCAAGCCGATTTTCCACCTTATGGCTCAACTTTCTTTAAACGTCCAACTGGACGATTTACCAATGGTCGAACTGTTGCAGATTTTATTTGTAAGTCCATCGTCTTCTACAAACTAAAGACACTAACATTTATTTAATCGATATTACACTAAGCTCGGCATTACTTTTGTTAATGGAAAAAAACTAGCATCTTTTTACGACCTTTGTCATACCCAACATGACTTATAAAATGAAAATGTTTAATATACGTAACATCCAATTTCTAATATCCATCATATTTAAATGAAATTATTTGGATTAAAATTACATTATGTTGTGAATTAATGTTAATTTGGGGCCAGAAAAGTTGTGCAGCACAATATTTGGGGATGGAGCTTCAACTACCGTATCAAGAATTAAGGCAACAGATAGCAAATGGTACTCGGAAAGAATTTCCAGATAACGGTATCAGTTTTGCAAGTGCTGGAAGTGGATTGCTGAATACAAACGAACAATGTGTAAGATAACCAATCTTACAAATTTATGAATTCATTTTTCAATATGCGGTTATCTTTTATATAAATTATAAAGATATTAAACAAAAAAAGGATATATGTTATACAATGATCACTAATCGGAATTATTTAAGATTTGATAAAAAAAAAGATCATTTTAATCTTTAATTTAGTTGTCGAAGTTGAAATTTCTAATGAAAAACATTCGAGTTAAAAGAAAAACTAGTTAAAACACGTTCAATGTTATAAAACATTCTACATTTTAGGTTTTTCTGATTAAATATATACTGTTTATTTTAATTTTAAAACGTCAATTTTATCCAACTTTTTGATTAGGTTTATTATAAACTTTAGATAATCGACAATTTTTATTTTTACTTTTTCAGTTAGAAACACCCTAACTTTTTGTTAAGAAAAACTGTATTTAATTTTTTTCTCGGAAAATAAGTCCTCACTTATAAAGAACAACAAAAAGTTAGCTAGTTTTTTTTTTTTCCTCGGATAGTCAAAGCTACCTAAAAGGACCGAAACAAAAAAAACAAAAAAAACAAACAAAAAAAAAATGAGTGGTTATTTGAGAAACAAAAAGTTTAGGTTTATTTATTATTATTTTTTTTATAATATTAACCCTTTAAATAATATGATCTAAAGTGGTTATCATTATGTGATAAAAAATTTATGCTGATGAAATGCAAATAAAAATAAACAAACACCAGCCAAATTGCCCTAAAAATAGTAAGATTGTTTATTTGTGAGATCCAACTTCTACTAACTAAATTATAAAAAATAAAAAATTGTTGCCATTATTTGTATATAATCTTTTATTTAAGGGTCAATTACACGTCTGTATCTTTTAATTTTTTTAGATCAATATATCATAACTTATAAGCGGTTTGCTATTCGATAATGCGGTCAGTATATGATTATAGACCTAATTCCATATCTCATAAGGCCTTGAATTTTTTATTTTTTTTTATTTTTTATCTTTTATTTTTTTTTTGTTATTTTTTTTAAAACTTGAATAAAATATATGTTCCATAAAATAAAAAGTAACTAAATATAAATCATTTTACATATTATATATACATAAT
This sequence comes from Lactuca saligna, assembly GCF_052625555.1. Classification (NCBI taxonomy): domain Eukaryota; kingdom Viridiplantae; phylum Streptophyta; class Magnoliopsida; order Asterales; family Asteraceae; genus Lactuca; species Lactuca saligna. The sequence continues at coordinate 49,952,248 of NC_136424.1, forward strand.
AATTTATGACATGTGAACGATAACTTTATAAATATTTTAGGGGAATATTTTGAAAACTTAAAAATTTCTATAGAATTATATGATTTTTTCTAAACAAAAGTAACTTCAGCTTATCAATAAGATATTGTCTTTACAATCTATATAAGGTAAATGGTTCGAATCTATCTCTTTATTTTGAATTACATTACTCTTTTTTTTTCTTTTTTTCAATTAACTTTTCTTTCTTTTTTTATATGTTTTTTTAAAAATACTTAATACTTTTACAAAATACTTTTCTATAATCTTAAAACGCATTTTTTTTAGAAAAGTATATTTATATTTTATTTTTGTTATGAACTAATTTTACAATGTTTTAGAAATTTACTTTTTTACAACTTCTTTTACGCATTCAGTTTTATTTCATGTAGGATTTTAAAAAAAGGTTAACAAAATCATATTTTATAATTTCATTTTTATGACACTTTTTTGTATAATTAAATTTCGACAAAATTTCATAAATAGTATTTGTAAAATATTTCGTTGTGAGGACTTTTATGGTAATGTCACTCGTTCCTATGGTTTGCAAAATTTCATGAATAGTCATTCTGTCATTAGATATAACTTTTCAGCTGTTAAATTTTTTTGAAAAAACTATTTTACCGTTATACCAAATTTGCAATATGTTACAAACCTCAAGGACTATTTGTGTAATTTTTTCAATTATGAAATTATATATATATATAGTGAGGTTTAATAGAGCCATAATTAACCAACGAACCAATATTTTTTTCAACTTTTAGAACTTATTTTTTATCAAAAAAGAAAAATACAGAAATTCATAACTTTTTATCCTTCTTCCAATGATATTAAATTCGATTTTTTATGTCAAATTCACAATGTGAATTTTTGAAAATTCACAACGTGAATCCGGATTCATACGGTGAATCTGAAAAATATTTTTCACATTCACAATATTAATATATGAATTTAGATATTTTTAGATTTTTTTTCGATAAAGAATAAACTCTAGAAATTAAAAAAAGAGATTTAATTTCTTGAAGAACCAATAATTATGGTTCTCTATTGAATTTTTTCTTTATATATATATATATATATATATATATATATATATATATATATATATATATATATATATATATATATATATATATAATGTTAACAATTTGATAACTTTTTTTTTACATTTCTTTTATTTTTATTTTATAATTTTAGTTATTTATGGATTTTTTTTTATGTTCTTATTTTTTGATTCAAGAAAATAAACTTAAATTCGATAAATCATGTCGAAACTATTTTTCTTCTTTAATTTTTCTTATTTGTGAATTGAAGCGTTGATGCTTTTTCAATTTTATGTTGTTATCAATCATATATTTTTTTATTTGGATGTTCCATAGTTAATATCGTTAGCAATTTTATGTTTGCATTTATCATTATCATTATTTCACATTTTTTATAATTTCAGTTATTTATTATTCTTTTATTGTTTTTATTTGTTTTTATTTAAGTAATGAAAAGAAAAACAAAACAAAACAAAAACAAAAACTCAAACACCAAAACTATAATATACTATAATATATTAATACATTATACATTTTTAGTCTTTTTTTTGTATTTATAGTATTTCTTTTAAATTTTTCCGTATTATATTTAAATTTTTTCGTATTATTTTTAAACTTTTTCCTATTTTTATATTTTCATTGTTTCATTTTATTTTTCAACAATTTAATAACATTTTTGTACATTATTCAAAATGTGTAAAATGTATGAATATATTACAGTATATTACAATTTTGGTCTTCGAGCTTTTTTAATTTATGATTTTTGTATTTTTTTTTTTTAATTTAGACTCAAATAAATAACTAAGTTATATCTATATTTATAACTTAGGTCCAACTGTTTTTCTTTATATTTTTTTCCTTCTTTAGTGGGTATTTTATATACGTTACAACAAATTAAAATTTAAAAAAAAATCAAATGATTTATCTATTGAGAATAAATGTTTTGATGTGTTATATTTGTGATTTATAATTATTAAAATAGGAAAAATAGCTAATATTTTTAAAATGTAACTTGCAAATTAAATCTTATTTCTATATGAGATTTTTAAAATAGTTTAAGTTAAAGATAATATTTTCTTTGTTTGATAATAAACTAAAATAAAGAATAAAAAAATTCATCTAAGAAAGTGACTTTAGAATAAAAGTTGTTATAATATTTTAAATTGAAGGTTTTTTTTTTATTTTTATTTTTAAAACTTTGAATCAAAATAAATAAAAATTTTACAAACACTATAAATAACTAAAATGACATTTTTCAAACCATAGGACCAGTGGCATGATATTTTTCATAAAAGTCATCAAAGTAAGATAATTTGCAAACATAATAACTAATTATGATGTTATCTTAAATTTAATCCTACTAAAAATTACTTCTAGTCTATGTTATATATACAAATTTTCCATTAAAAAAAGTACCTCTAGTATTTGTAAAATGGTAAACGGATTCATCTACACTTGTTTTAATTGACAATAACCTTCTTAGTGTGCATTCATGATATACTCAACTCGCTACTAATAGCAACTTTTATTACTTTGGCTAAGATAGCATATACTAAGTTCTAATAAATGGTTATCACGTGAAAAAGGTAAATTAGAATCATGTAGTAATTCAATATAGTTAGCTTCTATTTGATGTGTGCTATTTTACATTATTAAAAAATGACAACTAAAACATTTTAGTTTTTTGAAACACGAACTTAATTTAGCAATAGAAACTCTAATGACTTCAATTGTGGTTCATGCAAATCAAAGTGTAAATTACATTAACAATTTTGTTATACCATAATTTTTCTTTGCGATGTTTGATATATGGGCAGGGGATTTCACCAATCCAAGTCCAGTTACAACAATTCCAAGCCCTTATTGACAACAACCATATACGTAAAGACCAAATTCAAAACTCCTTGTTCTTACTAGAGTCGGGTTCCAATGACATTTTTGACTTTCACATATCTCTCTTTCCAAGGCTATTTCCATCAGCCCATGTAGATAAACTAGTGAAACAAGTTGTAAATGTCATTGACAAACTCACTAGTCTTGGAGCACGTAGGATAGCCATTTTCGGAGTAGGCCCGATGGGATGTATTCCTGCTACGGTTCTCTTGCCCCATTTGCCGATTGCACCTCAAACTGCATGCAATGATAGGATAAACAACATGGTGACGCATTATAATAATGAACTCCAAAAACTAGTAAACGATATACCAAAAAAGTATCCTGGTGTAAAAAGTCTTTATGGAGCAGTGTATGATGTTACCCAAACTTTTCGTGCTGACCCGAAAAGTCATGGTACTAATTTTTATTTAACATATTCTCTCTAATTATTATGTATACTTGTTCATTTGAAAATTAATGGTCTAATCATATTATATATAATACTTATTCTGGAATAGGGTTTGCCAATGTAAATGAGGCATGTTGTGGGGCTGGACCCAAAAATGGAAAGGTGCAATGTGGGTTAAACGGTACCAGGATGTGTGAGAAACCTAGTGACTTCTTATTTTGGGATTATTTTCATCCTACAGAGCATACTTATGAATTATTAGCTAAAGCATTTTGGGATGGTGACACTAAATGCGCGAGGCCAATGAATCTCCAGGCTTTGGTTAATACTTAATTAATATCCCCTAATATATAATTAATCCCCTCAAACCTCTTTTTTATATAAAGGACTAGCCATATTTTTACATTGTAATAACCATTTTATATATAATTGTTATTTATTAAATGATGGATTATGTAACACAGTTTGTTACTTTACTAAACTTGTACAATAACCTATACATCTACATACATGATTCTTTTGTACAATTCCGCTAGTGTCTTCTTTCATTAATGTTGATTAAATTCATGACTTTATGTTATCAAACTTAGATCAAATTGTAGAGTTCTGTTCTCACAAGGGGTATAGGAAAATATTATTACAAAACTATTTTGATCTTAGTTCATTTTGTACTTGGTTTTTAGTATATATGATTTATTGAAGGGTTGTTGGTCAAGTGTTTATTCCATCTTTCTCACCTATGTTTTGAGGATAATTGTGGAAATATGCCTTCCAAAATTGATAAGTTTTGCTTAGTTCAAGAGCTATTTTTTCTTTTGAACAATCCATATCTAAAATGGGTGTATCAATTCAAAAGAGCATCAGGTTTAAAATGAGTGTTTTAGATCTAAAAAAGACTTGTTCTTAAAATGCAAATGCTCCATTCTTGAAGGACCAAAATAGCCAAATTGTGAAAACTTTTACCCTTTTAATCTCATTGAAGGCAGGAAAATTTAGAAAGAGAGAGTTTTGAAAAATTCTTCTTCTTCTCCTTTTTAGGATCAATGTTTTCTAGGGTTTCAAACCTCTTATCACTAAATCATTATAACTTATTGTAACCTCTTTGATCAAAATCTGTAAACACTGTAATGTTTTACTGGATTGGTTCTCGGCCTCCTCCGGTCGTGGTTTTTTCCGATTTGGGTTTTCCATGTAAATATATGTGCCTCTTTGATTTACTTTTTGCTTGTTATTTTTTATTGCATGTGATTGATTATGGTTTGATATTTCAGTTATATTCCTCTTGACTAATACTGTTATCGTGATTCGGATTTCTGGGTTGTTTGATGCATTAGGGCTTTTTCATTTTAGTGCATCTTACCCTCTTTGTTTACTACAATTGGTATCAGAGCTTCTGTGAAAACTTTTACCCTTTTAATCTCATTGAATGCAGGAAAATTTAGAAAGAGAGTTTTGAAAACTTCTTCTTCTTCTCCTTTTTACGATCAATATTTTCTAGGGTTTCAAACCTCTTATCACTAAATCATTATAACTTATTCTAATCTCTTTGATCAAAATCTGTAAACACTGTAATGTTTTAATGGATTGGTTCTCGGCTTCCTCCGGCCGTGGTTTTTTTCCTGATTTGGGTTTTCCATGTAAATATTTGTGCCTCTTTGATTTACTTTTTGCTTGTTATTTTTTATTGCATGTGATTGATTATGGTTTGATATTTTAGTTCTATTCCTCTTGAACTAATATCGTTCTCGTGATTCGGATTTCTGGGTTGTTTGATGCATTAGGGCTTTTTAATTTTAGTGCATCTTACCCTCTTTATTTACTACAATTGGTATCAGAGCTTCTGTGAAAACTTTTACCCTTTTAATCTCATTGAATGCAGGAAAATTTAGAAAGAGAGAGTTTTGAAAACTTCTTCTTCTTCTCCTTTTTAGGATCAATATTTTCTAGGGTTTCAAACCTCTTATCACTAAATCATTATAACTTATTCTAATCTGTTTGATCAAAATCTTTAAACACTGTAATGTTTTACTAGATTGGTTCTCGGCTTCCTCCGGCCGTGGTTTTTTCCCGATTTGGGTTTTCCATGTAAATATTTGTGCCTCTTTGATTTACTTTTTGCTTGTTATTTTTATTGCATGTGATTGATTATGGTTTGATATTTTAGTTATATTCCTCTTGAACTAATATTGTTCTCGTGATTCGGATTTCTAGGTTGTTTGATGCATTAGGGCTTTTTCATTTTAGTGCATCTTACCCTCTTTGTTTACTACAATTGGTATTAGAGCTTCTGGGTTTTAACATTAGTTTATTGGGATCATTTTTCAAGTGATTGATCATGTCTTAGATTAAGTACGATATTCTGTTGTTGGATCGAAACACCAAATTTCCCATATGGCAAGTTAAGATGAAAGATGTTCTAATTCAGATGGATTTACACAAGGCGCTTCTAAGTTCCAAGAAGATGTCTGCTTCGTGGATGGAAGAAGAAAAAGAGACAAAAAATTTAAAAGCTCAATCTCATATTCATTTGCATTTGTTAAATGATGTTTTGAAAGAACTTCAGCGGTTGCTTTATGGTTAAAGTTGAAGCAATTGTTGATGACAAAGAGCCTACCAAACAAGTTGCATTTAAAGCAATAGTTGTTCAATCTTAAAATGATTGAAGGAGGTTCTTTATCTAAACATTTATCCATATTCAAAGATTTAGTAAATAATTTAGAAAATATGGATGTTCAGTATGAAGATGAAGATTTATCTTTATTCTTGCTGTCGTCATTGCCCGAATCCTACAACCATTTTTGTGATACTATCATCTATAGTTGTGACACGCTTGTCTTAGATGAAGTATTTACAACTTTGGATTCAAAAGAGAATATGAAGAATATTCCCTATGATGGTTCAAGTGATGCGAAAGCCAAAGGTTTAAATTCTTGAGTAAGAACAATAGTTTGAGGTAAAAATCCTCAATTTTCCAACATGACCAGATCCAAGCGTAACGTCCCGAAAACGTTCATAAAAATTTTCGTTTAAAAGTATATCAAATCATTCATTAATTGTTCTAAACCAACATCAAGTCATAATATTCAAACCATCAGAGTACAATTATTTCAAAAGCGGAAATCATGAGGGGAGGATGTTGTGCCATCATGCCGAGCCCTTCCTTTTTGAAACGGAAGTACCTGAAACCATAGACATAAATTATACGCACAAAGCTTAGTGAATTCCTCAAAATACCACATACCCAAAACACATAAGTGTCATAGGCTACCCCCATGGTCTTTCTTTGCAATGTTGAGGGCCAAATCACAGTCTTACATACAAGTATCATGGGCTACCCCCATGGTCTTCCCTTGAAATGCCGAGGGTCAAATCTCGGTCTTACATACAAGTGTCAGGGGATAAATCCTAGTCTTTATGCAATTTCCAGAGGCCAGATCCTGGTCTTTCATGCAAGCATCATAGAGACAACTAGCATTCCACATAAAAAATAATGGGCCGACATTGGTGCCTTCGACCCATGGATATAGTGAGAAAACTCACCTCACAGACAAATAAGCAAACTGAATAGCACTCCACTCTGATATTAACTCTACCAGTCACCTTAATAAATTAAATGACACAATCTCAGCATATATGTCAAAATACCTAAAACACCCCTAGGTCAAACCCTAGAAAAATCCAAGTCAAAGTCAACTGATTCAACCAAATTAACTCAATAAGTATGTTGGCATACTCCTTACGTACGCGGGGCGTATTGCATGGTTAACCAAGGATCGGGGAGCTGACCACGTACGTGTAGCATACCACTTGGTACGCCCAGCATACACGGCATCTCACCACCTTACCCATTAAGTGCTTAATCCTTAAGAATTTACATCTAAAATCTTGATCTAGGCACCAAAAGACGTCCTTAACCATAAAGTTTCCAACTTTATGGTTTAGCATGGCTATTAAGACCTTAGCTCCAAAAACCTTAACTTATTTACCCATTAAGACAGTCTAGCTCATTCATGGAGAGAAACTAATGCCCCAAAACACATTTTTATGACTTAGCACCCCCTAAAACCTCTAAAAGGAAAACTCAAAACATCTTGGAGTACTGTATATTCACAAAGACCAAATTTGGGACAAAATGGTGACCACTTTGAGCTAAAACTTGATCCATAAGAAACATACACCAAGATTGAAGCTTTTTACTATTGGATTAGGTGTCTAAGCCCATAACTATTTTTGGTATCTACTTGATTTGATTATGAGCATGGTCATTTTGGGTTGCCTTCACTCATGCAACTTGATATGATGACAAAAGGAGAGAGAGTAGGATTTATTATATGAATAATAAATTGGTACTCAAAATGGTTTTGTTAATATACTACAAGATTAATATATTATTTGGAAATAATATTATTTAATTAGCATTGATCAGAAATTAATTTAGTGGTCAAAAGAGACTGATTAAATAATTAGGGGATTGTTATGCAAATCATTGATAGTTGCATAATTGGGTTGATTGACTCCATAGAGTGGAGTGGATGAAATTTATAGGGAAGACCATAAGATTTCGTCCATGGGATCCTAGGAAGGAGTTCATGGGCTCTTGTTGCCTAAGTTAGGTATTAGGGTTTTCAACTGAAAACCCTAGCAGCCACAACTATATAAAGGACCCATACAAGGGGATTTTCGACATGAGTGTTCAAGAAAGAAACCCTAGCCGAAATCCTTCTCTCCTAAGGCATTCTCCTTGCATTAGGTGTTTGTGACTCCATTAGAGGTGCACCACTTGGGGCACTAAGCTTTCAGAAGACAAGATCAAGAAGGATTAAACTTGTTATTGATACATAACAAGAGGGGTATAGATTCTAACCCTAATCATATGTGATTTTCGATATATGTATGCTAGTCATAGGGTTATTGATTTGATATTCATAGTTGTATGTTTAAAATAGAAAACCTAGATCCAAAGCAATTGGGGTTGCATCTACATCATATGAATGATGTTATGCTCAAATCCCACCAGTGGTATCAGAGCCTATGTCATTTTTCTATTGAATAGATGCAAAAGTAAACCGCCAAAGGATAAAAAAATTCAAAATCTTTTATGTCTGACAGGTCTACTCGACGAGTCCATGTATGGACTCGACAAGTTACATGAACTCGACGAGTTCAGCATTTTGTTGCCAGGATTTTCGATTTTTTTGACCAGTTTTTTATTAGGATAATTACTAAAACTCGTTTTTCTTGCTTAAATTCGATTTTTATGATTAGTATGAGATATCCTTATCAAAATTGGTGGATTTGGTTAAATATGGATAATATAGGATTATTTTGATTCAAATATTTAACCTAGTAATTTTGAAAAAAAATTAAATTATACCATTTAGATTTTATAGTTTAAATTTGAAACTAAAAGTTTTAGTTTTTGAAATTTAAATTGTTAAACCCTAATATTTTTTGAAAAAGTTTCAAAATTTATCCTCAAGTTTTGGAATTTATAATTTAATTAAAAGGTATTAATTTTGAAATATTAAAATCTAAAACCCTAGTGTTTTGAAAAGTTCAAATTACACCCTTATGGATTTTATTAAATTAATTTAGAGTTTAATTAAAAGATAATATTAATAAATCTATAATTATATGGTTTAAGTTTAATTAAATTAAAGGTCTAATTTATTAATAAATTAAACCACTTAGTATTTTAAATGTATAAAATACACCCTTATACTATATAAAATTAAAAAGTTTAATATATTATATGTATAAGTAAAAGGTCAGCCTTACCGTTAGTAGACCTCATTTACGAAGTTGGTCTGTCATGAGTGTTTAAGGAAATCCACTCTTACCCACCACACCCTTAACTAGTGAATGGTCGTTAGCCGAACGGATATGATACGAAACAACTCTCATTAATAAGTATAATGAAATACAAAGTAACTAAACGCTTTTATAAATTCCCAAATCTTAATTACTTTAGGAAAAATGTGAATTTGGTGCTAATCCATGAAATTGCACATTGCACGTTGTTGGTCATTAGTGGAACGTGCATGGTTAACCGACACACTAATATGGGACTAATGAAGGATAGTAATGGGTAGCTCGTAGATTATCATAGATCAATGGAGTGTGTGTGGTTAACCGACACATTGATTAGGTGATAAACGTCTTCGAGAGTACCAAGCTAATTTGCATGGTTATTCACACCTTGTTTGTGATCCTCGGCATCCCAGTCACAAACTTGAAGGGCATAATCGAGATTAAACATGCCATTGAAAAGTTCAATGAATCTCAAAAGATCTAGGAATTTCAATTCATTTAAAACCTAATATTCATTTTCGTTTTTCATGGTGGAAATTGGTAAATCGTCATTTAGCTCCCTTCAAATATTTTTCAACTGGATTATGGCATCCATCTTTTGAGTTGTAGAATATTGTGTTGGGTCCTATCCTTGATATTTCATTTGGGTGTTATACTAAGGATTGAATCAACTAACTTGAATTTCTCCCTTTTGGTAGATGTCAAATTCTAACAACTATGGTATTCTCGAATCATTCAGAGAAGGCTTTCCACATGAAGATGATGTTCCACGATTGGATGATGGAAATAGAAATCACTCTTCACTTCCTCCACCTCCACCAATAGTTCTCCCTGACCCAGATGTTCGAAGACTTGAAAAGTTCAAGGTCACTCAAGCCTTATTGGCAAACAAACACAAAGATGGAAAGTCTATATGTGCTCACGTCTTAGGGATGAAGTTGCATATTGACAAGTTGGGAATGTTGGGTGTCGATGTCTCAAGGAAGTTGGCTGTTGACTTGGTTCTTTAATCACATCCTGAATCATATAATGAGTTCATAAAATATTACTATATGAAAGACCACGACATGACCCTTATCGATCTCACCTATTTGCTAATTGCTGCTGAATCAAAAATGATTTGGCGCACTGGTCTAGCAAATTCGTCTGGTAGATCAACATCCCAAAATTCCATGGATATTAAATATGGCAACATTGGAAGTCCAAAAAAATCTTCTCTTCCCAATGGAAAGGGATCGGACAAGGTCAAATCGTTTGAACAAATGGTAAAGAAAAAGGCTAAGTCTGAGATTGTCCTGTGTGCTATTCCGAAAGAGTCCGTTTGTTTCTATTGCCAAAAGAAGGGGCATTTGTTGCGAAGCTTCCATACTTACCTAAAAGATCACAAGGATGGGAGAGTCAAGATATATGACTCTACTTCAGGTAAAATCAACTATCTAACTCTATTAAGTTCCTATTTGTAGATTCTTAATGCATTATGTGATAAGATTGAATTTTGATGTTTTATAGGATCGAAGAAAAGAAAGGAAGCTTAAAAGAAAAGTATGTTGAGTCTGATCGCGAAGAGATGGATTTCGTTCGCATGGTTCGATGATCGAATTTTTGAGCTGCTGCATAGGAGTTATGATAGATTGCTTAGGAATATTTAGTAACATAGTTTTCATTCGTAATTGCGTTGTAAGGACAAGTTTTTCCATATTTTTTATAAATAAAATAATTTTTTTTGTCTTATTTATATATCCTTGCAATGAATTTTGTGAAAATTGATGTTTGTATGTTTCTATCGTTAGAAATATTGAAAATGGATGTGATTCTTACTTATGTTGTTTTTGGTAGTGTCGAAAATTTATCAAATAAGGAATGATTCTCATCACCGAAGTTTCAATTGGACATAAACTTGGAATCATGTAACTGATATTGTATGATAAATGAGAACCTTCGTATTTGGGAAATTAAGACTAATTATCTATTCATATAAGTATGTAAGTCAACTGAAGGACTAAAGGATGTAGTACGCATTTAGGTCAAGTCCACCACAAAGAACGATAAGAATATTCATCATGATTTGCTAAATGTTTAGTAAATATGGTTATGCTTACAAGATTAAGTGTAATTCTAAATCATTGATAAGTTTCAATGTATGACAAAACGAATAAGAAGAATCAATTAGGCAGAAAGATAAAATTTTCTCAAATATGAAAGGAAGGGAGAGTACTTATGTATCTTGTTTTACGATTAACTTAGTGATTATGAAACCGTGCCACAATTGATCCTCTAAGTACACCTTAATGCACTAGTATGTCTAAGAAGAGGAATCCGTAATTATTGAAAAGGTTAAATCAAAAGGTAAATCATACTTTGTTCCAAAATCAAGTCTTAGAGTCATACTCCAAGATTGTGAATTGAGTGATATCATTTTAAGAAGGTTTATAACGCTCATCAAATGTGGAGTAGAAAAGTTTCTTCCTCCTAAACATTTGAAATTGGTAAATTTTGATGTCTTGGATAAGACAAAGACCAACTAAGACCAATTGTGTGAAGTGTTTGTCTTGATAAGAACCCACACTTACTCTTGAATATTTGTTTGTCAAGGAATGTTTCTTGACAAAAGAATCTTATATGTCAAGAGGTTAGTGGGAGTCTTAATGGTCTTGAATAGCTTCAGTAACTAATCAAGAATAAACCTATTATCTATCACCAGCATACGACTTGAGGTTTATAACCTATCGTGGTGACATATTCTTGTTCTCTGTGCCATTCCGGTTAAGTTAACTATGCATGTGAGTCCTAAGAGTTCTCAATTGATTGCATAAGGCAAAGCACCTTGATTGGTGAAAGTTCATTGATCTGTATGGGTGAGCTACTTGATCACTTGGAAGACATGGTAGGCCCTTGTGTTGCCAGATGGCAAGAAATAAAGATTGAACAAGTTTAGTCCATATGAGTTTAGATTTGTCACAAACATTGTCTTGTGATAATGGTTATGACAAATTCACATGGATAGGAACACACATACCATAAAATCTAAGTGGTAAGGCTTCTTATTGCTTCATGAAAATGATTGTGAGGAAACACTTTCACTAAGAAGATTTTAAGGAGATAGCAATTGTGTAAATTGCATTCTCAAATTCGATTATGATTATGGCATCCCTCTTCATAGTTCGAATTATGAGAAATGGAAAAAGGTTTAAACATTTGGGACTTACTGTTGTAAGTTCTGAAATTGTTTAGACACACATATGAGCTTTCATCTTATCGGGAGCATGATTATTATGTTAAGTTTTGCGACTTAGCAATATTAATTATATAAAACAAAAGTTTCAATTCACAAAGTTGCAGAGGTTGAAAAGTTGTTTTGCTATAATTAAGGGAGAGGAACTTATACTTCATTTCAAATCTAAAAGCTTAGATCGAGAAATTTGAATCAAATTTAGTCAAATGACATATATGAACGTTATGTTGAAAAGGTTCAACATAAGGAAATTCTATATATGGCAATGTTATAGTGGGAGAATGCTAAAGTATCATGTTTTTATGTAAGACATTATGAATCATATTCCATACGCTTCGGGTATAGGATCGATTGCATATGTTATAATATTCGACCGTTATGATTTTCCAAGTGCCTAAGATGTTAAAAGGGAAAAAGGACCAAAATCGGATATGGCTAAAGTAGTTAAACAACTGTCAAGGACGATCAAAGGTTTGCTAAGGATTGGTCGCTTGTGGGCAGTTGGAAGCAAAGTATTGAATGAAGGATATTGACATTATTATGAATAGATAGGATTCTATTAAGAATGAGTTGTCATATGGAATATATGGAAATGTTTCTGTAATAGGAGTTGGATATTAAGAATCTATGTAGATTAGAAACTTTTATGCAAGAAGGATGTTCAAAGGAATGTACTTTGAATGTGAGACTTCATATCTGTGGAGTTTTCTTGTAACAATCTCAAATAGAGAGCTTTGTAATATCATTGGTAAAGTCTTTGTGACTTCAATGTTAAGTCATTACAAAAGGATCGTTGCATAAAATGTTAGAATCTAACATATTCTAATACTGGCAAGAATTTGGTATTCTTACACTTGTGATAAGGATTGAGAATTGTGAAATGAGCATCATTGGAAATATGTTCAATTGATCTATTTCACAAAGTACCATAGGTAAACATAGTGTGCATGCTTGGAGCATGGGATGACTATTGTTTCAATTCAAGTATTAAGTTGATTATCCGAAACATTTTACAATGAATAATGTGTACTCGATATGGTGATTAACTAAAAAGGGGTTTTATTTATACTCAAAGTGTTGATGCCATATTGGATTCGATTATTCTTGTGTTTCACTTCGCATGTTTTGACTTCCCAAATAATAAGATTATTCAAACATCCACAATCGATCATACTTTGGAAGTAGGTAATGAGGTAAGACTACCATGAATCCGACTGTAGATTGTATGAAGTGTTTAGACATAGCAAAAGTCTGCTGCAGTGTTCATGAGTACTCCTGAAATAAGATTTGAGTATTGGATTAAACCACGTTGTAACACCCATAAAATTTACGCCGGTTTTAAAACATTTTAATCCATTCAAAAACCATAAAGTTATTACAACTTGTTTTCAAAATAGTTTAAACATCAGAGTATCCCCGGAACCAAATCACAAAATCATGAAATATAAGGAGCGGTACGATCACGCATTTGCCTTTCCACGATCTCCTAATGTATCTGAAACAATAAATTGAAAGTGTAAGCCCGAAAGCTTAGTGAGTTCCCACAAAATACCCATACACCCATAACCATACACATACAACAATGAGCAATATATTATGTTCCCAATCAACCATCCAGTTGGAATACCCCTGGCCGTCAACCTTCGGGTTGGAATGTCAACATACTATGAGTCCAATCATCCTACCAGGATGGAATACTCTCGGACCACAACCATCGGGTTGGAATTCCTGGACACCTACTCATACAACAACAACTACTATGGGTCCAATCATCCCTCAGGATGGAAAACCCCACGCCCTCAACCATTAGGTTGGAATGCCAACCTACTATGAGTCCAATCATCTTACCAGGATGGAATACTCTCGGCCCACAACCATCGGGTTGGAATACCTGGACACCTACACATGCAATAAAAACTACTATGGGTTCGATCATCCCTCAGGATGGAATACCCCGGGCCCTCAACCATCGGGTTGGAATGCCTAACCTACTATAAGTCCAATCATCCTACCGGGATGGAATACTCTTGGCCCACAACCATTGGATTGGAATACCCTACCTACTATGAGTCCAATAATCCTATCAAGATGGAATACTCCTGGCCCACAACCATCAGGTTAGAATGCCCACACACTAACAAACATGTGCACCTATCAGATAATCACATAACAGTTTGCAAAAATAACATACTATGGCCCTATCATCCTACCGAGATGGAATACCCTCTACTACTGCTCAAACATGTGCACATATAATAGATAATCTCCTACCAACATTTAGACATTCAAACCAATTATAGGTCACTAAGAATAGCCACATCCAATCTACCAGGATTCCGATCTAAACAATCAATACTAACACATAATCATCCTTTCTACCAAAATACCAACTAACATATCACAGCAGTAACTATCTCAAATAACAATCAAAGGGTCGACCTTAGTGCCTTAGACCCGTGGGTATAGTGAGGATAACTCACCTTGAAACTATTGTACCGAACCACAAAAGCACAATCCCGAAGCACTGCCCCAGACTCCAACACCTATAGCCATCAATGATCCATTGACATAAATATCCAAATTACCATAATACCCTTGAAGGTTAAATAGATCAAATTCAAAGTCCTAGCCAAAGTCAACCTTCCTAATTGACCCTACTCGCCGAGTCAACCCATTGACTAGCCGAGTTCTTAAACTCAGAAGACTCTCATATCACGACTCGACTCGTTGAGTCCATCAATCTCCGAGTCCTATCCTGTCCAACTCACTGAGTCACCACTCAACTCACTGATCCGAGTCTTAACCAGAAGAGGTTGGGGGTTCTACGCTATGACTCGCCGAGTCCACGACAATCTTCATCAGATTCGCCGAGTTGTTCATCAAACTCGTCAAGTCCATGCCCATCATCATATGACTCGCCGAGTCAACCCATGCGACTTGTCGAGTCTTTTCAGTCCTTCATCCATACAGTCACTTTTTGAGCCATGCAGAGGCTCCATACTGTAGATCCATCCTCCTAGGGCATGACTCTCACGTAAAGCTGCCAACTTTACGTGAGTACAAGGTGCTATTAGCCCAAAACAAGCTAGGGCTAGGGTTTAAGGCAAGAATGCTTCACAACCAAACAAAGGGCTGATGCTTTATGATTTCCTGGACCAAGGCAAGTCCAGATCTGAAGTTGCAACCTCAGATCTAGACCCATAACCCGAAATGGAACTTAAACATACTAAAATGGCCCCAAATCCATCCATAAGTTGATCTAGAGGGAAGGGATCAAGGTAACAACTTGTTACCTCTAAAATGTGCCCAAACTGAAGTAGATTATGGATCTATACGAGTCCCTTGATGCTATACACTTGATCTACAAGCCTCCTTTGCTAGAATCTCTTTCCAAAGCTTCCAAGCTCACTCCAAAGGCTCACACACGATTTTAGGGTTTTCTGACTCTCAAGGGGTAACAAGGAGGCTGAGGTGAGGACTTATGGTCCTTTAAATAGGGAGAAAACCCTAAGATTAGGGTTTTCTCTTCCCAGCACCAACTCGTCGAGTCTAGCCTCCGACTCGGCGAGTTGGTCACTTAACTCCCGACCAGAACCCGCTCCGACTTGACGAGTAATCGCACCTACTCGTCGAGTAGCTTCCTCAATTTACACTTTAAGCCCTTAAATCATATTTCTGAAGTTTGGGATGTTACACACGCTCACGTGAATCACTTCATGGATTTAATTACGAGTGATTGTGAGACGATAATATCTTATATTCTTGAAACAGAGACATATGATTTGTTGTTTACAAGTCGGTTGCGCATTAATAATGCATAAACGTACCAGTAACTTGGTGTTATAAAATGTATTGTTGTGTGTGATTTGATGAGTCAGTAGCACACGCATATGAGTCAAAGTTTATCCGTTCCTTTTACCATAAGAGGGATAAAAGCGTTATATGTGGTCCCCTCGATGATTTAGTGATGACACCCTTAAGTGTGTGGCTAAGCCTAGACTGATTTGATTTATTCAACCAGTCAGTCATCATAAATCGGAAATCGGGAAACAACACATGAACAGAGAGAATGATTATAATATGTGTCTCAGTTCATATGATATATATATAATAGAGGAATATATGACCCCTTATCTAAAAGATGCGTTACTGATAAGATCAAAGTTTGACAACGGTTTTTGAAAGCTATGATTAGGGGTGCAAACGAGCCGAGCCGAGCCCGAGCCTGGCCAGGCTCGGCTCGGGCTCGTTTAAGTTATATAAGGCTCGAGCTCGAGCTCGGCTCGATTCGAGCTTCCTTGTGCTGAGCTCGGCTCGAGCTCGTAAAGAGTTATACAAGCTCGGCTCGGGCTTAGGCTCGACTCGTTTTTTATCTGATGTATCTAAATAAGCTTAAGATCGGCTCGAGCTTGTTAAGAAGCTCGTTTACTAATACCCTAAATCCATAATTCCCCTAATATGTTTTTATTTTAATATATTTAAATAATATCAAATTATATTATATAAAGGCTCGTTTAGGCTCGCGAGCCTAATCAAGCTTAATGACATAGGCTTGAGTTCGAGCTCGTTTAATAAATGAGCTTAATATTAAGCTCGAGCTCGGCTCGGGCTTGTTTAAAATCGATTTCGAGTCGAGCTTTTAACGATCCGATCTCGAGTAGCTCGCGAGTAGCTCGGCTCGTTTGCACCCCTAGCTATGATAGCTAATCAAATTCTGAAGGAGTACTTGAAATAATAGTTATTAAACTTATCCAAGTGAGAGACTGTTGGATTAGGTGTCTAAGCCCATAACTATTTTTGGTATGTACTTGATTTGATTATGAGCATGGTCCTTTTGGTTTGCCTTCACTCATGCAACTTGATAGGATGACAAAAGGAGAGAGAGTAGGATTTATTATATGAATAATAAATTGGTACTCAAAATGGTTTTTTTAATATATTACGAGATTAATATATTATTTGGAAATCATATTATTTAATTCGTATTGATTAGAAATTAATTTAGTGTTCAAAAAAAGACTGATTAAATAATTGGGGGACTGTTATGCAATTCATTGATAGTTGCATAATTGGGTTGATTGATTTCATAGAGTGGAGTGGACGAAATTTATGGGGTAGCCCATAAGATTTCGTCCATGGGCTCTAAGGAAGGAGTTCATGGGCTACTTGTTGCCTAAGTTAGGTATTAAGGTTTCTAACTGAAAACCCTAGCAGCCACAGCTATATAAAGGACCCCATACAAGGAGATTTTCGGCCTGATCATTCAACAAAGAAACCCTAGCCGAAATCCTTCTCTCCTAAGTCATTCTCCATGCATTGGGTCTTTGTGAATCCATTAGAGGTGCAACACTTGGGGCACTAGGCTTTCAGAAGACAAGATCAAGAAGGATTAAACTTGTTACTGCTACATAACAAGAGAGGTAAAAATTATTAACCCTTGTCATATGTGATTTTCAATATATGTATGCTAGTCATAGGGTTATTGCTTTGGTATTCATAGTTGTATGTTCAAATTAGAAAAACCTAGATCCAAAGCAATTAGGGTTGCATGTACACCATAAGAATGATGTTATGCTCAAATCCCATTAGTTACCTCCACAAGATGCACAATGAAGAGAAAATGATGGATCCAAAGTCTTAAGAGCAAAACCACTTCCTTGATGAGCTTCCTTCACAACCAAGAAAGCCCAGTAATCACTCCAAAAGCTCAAAATGCTCAAAATAGATTAGGGTTTGAAAGGAGGGTCGGATTTGGGATGGAGGATGATAACGGGAAGGGTTTTGGGGCTATAATGGTGCTTATATAGTGTAGAAACCCTAAATTTTAGGGTTGAGTCCAAGATGCGTACGCCCTACGTACCAATATGTACACCCAGCGTACATGCACGTGGCCAAGTACGCTCAACATACCAAGGTGTACGCGTAACATACTCATGATGCACCCTCTATTATGAAATTGCCATTGAGGACCAATCTTGTAAATAAATCTTAACTCAAGGGTCAAAATGAATACCTAGAAATTAGATGTTACAACTTTCCCCCACTTGAACTAGACTTCGTCCTCGAAGTCTGCTGTCGCGAATAAATCTGGTTAGTGCTCTCGCATGTCCACATCAGGCTCTTATGTCCATTTGGAACCCTTCCGATGTTGCCACCAGACCTTGAACAGTGACATTTCTTTGTTACGCAGAGTCTTCATCTTCTGATTTAAGTTCACCATTGGTCTCTCCACATAATTCAGGCGATCATCAACCTGGATGTTTTCCATGGGAACAACTGCAGACTCATTGGCCATACACTTCCAAAGCTGAGAGACATGGAAGGTGTTATGGATTTGGTTGAGCTCATCAGAAAAATCTAGCCGTTATGCAACCTTTCCCACGCAAGCCGAAATCCTGAAAGTTCCAATGAAGTTGGGGCCCAGCTTGCCCCGCTTCAGAAATCGGATGACACCTTTCCAAGGTGACACTTTCAAAAGCACCAAGTCTCCTACCTAAAAATCAAGGTCCGAATGTCGCCAATCTACATAACTCTCCTGCCGGTTTTGTGCCACTCGCAACCTATCACGCACCTGTTGAATCAACTCAGTATTCTTGAGTACAACCTCTGTACTCCCCATGAACCGATGCTCAACCTCCCCTAACAAATCAGAGTCCTGTACCTTCTTCCATACAACATATTGAATGGAGGTCGATTAATACTAGCATGATAGTTTTTGTTGTAGGAGAAATTTGCTAGTGTAAGGTAAGTATCCCAACTCCTTCCAAAATCTAGCACACAAGCCCGAAGCATATCTTTGAGCGTCTGAATCGTTCGCTCGTTTTGGATACGAGTTTAGGGATGATATTTTGTACTAAAATGTAGTTAAGTACCCAACTCCTCATGAAACTTCCTCCAAAACCTGGAGGTGAAACGAACATCTCGGTCTGAAACTACCTAAACTGGAAGTCCGTGCCAAACTACCACCTCCCGACCATTGATGTAAGCTAACTTCTCTGCGGATATGCTCTCGAAAATTGGTATGAAATGCACACTCTTGATCAATCTATCAACAATGACCCATATATAATTAACACCATGTACTATCCTTGGTAATTTTGTGATGAAATCCATGATAATCTCTTCCCACTTCCAAACAGGAATGGGTAAGGGCTACATCTTTATGTGGGGTCTATGATGCTCGACCTTGACTTTCATGCAAGTCAAGTACCACTCAACAAACCAAGCTATCTACAACTTCATACAGGGCCACCAATAGCTCAACCTTAGATCCGTGTACATCTTCGTGGCCCCCAGATCGATAGAAAACTTTGACTTATGAGCCTCCTCAAAAACTGTCTGTCTCACCCCACCTGATGCCGAAACCCAAACTCTACCACAATGAGTCAACAACCCTTGACTGTATCTGAAAAATAAGGGAATATGTTCCCTGATCCGCTCAGCCTTCTAATTCTCCTTTTTCAATCCCTCTGCCTGATCCTTCTTGATCAAATCCAACAAAGGCGTTGTGACAACCATCCTCAAGCAAAAATCATCGATAGAAGAACTCACCGCCTTGTGGCTCAAAGAATATACCACCACATTGGCCTTCCCAGGGTGGTACAAGATCTCGCAATCATAATCATTTACCACATCCAACCATCTCCGCTGCTGCATATTCAGATTTTACTGGTCCATCAAGTACCTTAAATTCTTGTGGTCGGTGTGGATAGTACACCGAACCCCATACATATAGTGTCTCCAAATCTTGAGGGAAAAAACCACGACCCCCAGCTCAAAATCGTGTGTAGGGTAGTTTGCCTCATGAGGCTTCAGCTGCCTTGAAGCGTAAGCAATCACGTGACCCCTCTTCATAAGAACGACTCCCAAACCTGAAATAGAGGCATCACAATAAACAATGAAATCATCCAAACCCTTAGGAAGCACGAGAATAGGGGCCTCACACAATCTGTGCCTTGGAGTCTCAAAAGCTAGCTGCTGATAAGACCCCCCACCAAAAAGTCACATTCTTTTTGGTCAAACGGGTCAAAGGCATTGCAATCTTGGAGAAATCTGGGATAAATCTCGTATAATACCCTACGAGGCCTAAGAATCTAAACTAGTGAATTGCCTAATCTGCCAATCCTATCTTTCCAGCTCTGCAACCCATACTAGCATGCAATTCTAAAGGCTCATACAACAGACATACAAAGTCATATTTCCTAGCATTCTATCATGAAATTTTAAGCAGATCCTTAACCCTAATCTAACATGCTATACACATATACACATACTGTAACAAATAAACACATATGGGTATTTTGTGAAATACTTACTTGAGCTCCATTGATTGCATGCATTACACCCCTTTCTTTTGTAAAAACCCTTTTAGAAAATCATTATCTTTTGAAAATTTACCAATTCCTCAGTTTGAGTTTAGATACACTCGAGAGTGTGCCTGAATCTCGTAAACCAAGGCTCTGATACCAACTAGTAACGTCCCAAAAATTACTAAATAAAAAAATGTTCTTAAGTCAACCAAAACAACCATTCATTCATTCTAAAATCCCTTCAAAGTATAGAAATGTATAAAATAGTTATTAGAGTACAAAAAAGTCATAAAATGCAGAACACCGGTGGATGCGATGCAATACTGTCGAGCTCTTCCTTTAGGAACCAGAAGTACCTGAAACATAAACATAAACCGTAAGCACAAAGCTTAGTGGGTTGCACAAAATACCACATACCATACATACATCACGCATCACCCGACATTCATCGGGCCCTGCCTGGCTAACAGGCCCCGCCCAAAATACATAAGGGTACCTCCCAACATACATAACATAATCTAGTGGGACGACATTGGTGCCTTCAAGCCACGAGTTTAGTGAAAAGACTCACCTTAATTGATAACAGATAAATCTCATACCCGAGTGGTAGGTACGAGAACCTCCTCACACTGTACATACCCAATACAAACCTAGTTAACAATTAAGGTGATAATCCATAATTAAGGGTCCACTACATACTTTATCTCTCTAGGGTAAAAGAACATTTTACCCTTTCAAGGCTAGATCCTTCCAAACATGACCTAATGTCCCAAATTGGCCAAACATGCCTTCTAGTGCTACGCCCTGCATACGTAATGCCTCTACGACCTGCATAGAAGGCTTAATAGAAATCACGGATAATCAAGGCTACACACTATGTAGCCAGGATTACACACCGTGTAATCATGCTTTTGCAAATCTTCATTTTAAGCTTTTAATACCCTAAGACTAAACGTCCAACACTCAGATTTGAACCTAATGGACGTCTAAAATGATAAAGTTTCTGACTTTATGTAACATCCTAATGGTAAGGTACTTCTAATTTTGACCCTATAATTGAATTATATTGCATTTTGGTATCTAAGTTTAAGAAAGAGTGAAAAAGGGCCCATAGTGTCATTTTGGTAAATTGGGACTTGGAGGAGTACATTGTGGATACGTGTGTAGGCTAAGTGTACTAGGGCGCGCCTTAGTACGCTCGACATACACTTCGTACGCAGGGCTTACGTGGAAATCATGCAACCCTAATTTTTTTAGGGTTTTGGCTTATATTTAAACATCATTAAGGCCTCATATCTTCTTCTTACCCAGCCTCCTTTGTGATACCGACCCCCAAGCAAACCATAAGAGAAAGAGTGCATTTTGGCACCTTTAAGACGGTGTTGAAGTGGTTTTGAAGAAAGAAGAAGGCTGTGAGAAGATCTTGGAGTTGAGAGCATTTTGGATTTAGGATTTCTACCTTGATTGCAACCTCCAGGAGGTATAAAGCTTGCAAATTTACCACTTCATCTTGAAGATCTAGTTTCTTACTTTTTCAAGTCACTTTTTCATCCCAAATGGTGATTCTTGGACATGGCATGTTCTTGACCCATTAAGCCGTCCTTTCAGACCTTAGGAAGGGTTTTGAGCTATAAAAATGAGGTCTTAATGGTTGGCCTTGCTCTATGCACTCTCTAGAAGGTCTTAATGTATTAATACTTTGAGTTAAGCACTTAAAGGACATGCAAGGACATAAAGTTGGAAACTTTATGACTCTTAAGGATGATTTAGTCTTGGATTTGGATATCGAATGTAAGAACTTGAGGCATTAAGCTCTTAATGGACTTTGGGATGTTTGGGCATATGCCCTCAATAATCTGAGTATGCAGCACGTACGCGGTACACTACGTACACTCAGTGTACCTTCAGAGTACACCCTGCGTACGCGTGCTGTGTCGACTTGGTTGAGTTGACTCAGTTAGGTTGACCCGACTGGGTTGATTCAGTTGACTTATGGATTTTGATCACTTTGACTTTGACTTTGATCAAGTTTGACTTAAGGTAATTTTGGATATTTTGGGATTATGATTGAGAATTGGTCATTTGGTTAGATAGGTGATAGTTAGAGCTGAGATACAGAGTCGAGACCTCATCAACTTTTGTCCTGACTGTAAGGTGAGTTTTCCACACTATACTTATGGGTCTAAGGCACCAAGATCGACCCATTGGATAAGATATCCTATTATGTGATTGTATATTATCGTGTTGTAGTGATTTGTTAGATCTGTATCCTGGTATATAGGATGATGCTATGCTTAGTGATCTATAGATCTACCTGATTGTGTATTGACTAATTATATGTTTATCTGTTATAGGTGCACATATTTTGTTTGGTGGTTGAGGCTTTACTGCTATGTGCATGGGCCAACAGACCGGGGGCATTCTAACCTGATGGTTGATTGGTCCCAAGGGTCTTCCATCCTAAGGATGACTGGACCCGTTGTATATTGGCATTCCAACCCAATGGTTGCTTGGTCCTGGTGTATTCCAACCCGATCGTTGACTGGACTCATTGTATATTGGCATTCCACCTAGGGTATTCTATTTTGAGGATGACTGGACCCGAAGGATGACTAGGCTTGTGGTATTCCAACTCGATGGTTGATTGGACCCGACACACTATTGTATATGTTATC
The DNA here is from genome assembly GCF_052625555.1 of Lactuca saligna. Lineage (NCBI taxonomy): Eukaryota > Viridiplantae > Streptophyta > Magnoliopsida > Asterales > Asteraceae > Lactuca > Lactuca saligna. The sequence continues at coordinate 49,975,617 of NC_136424.1, forward strand.
TGTTTGTGTGTTGGTACTTTGGGGTAAACTTACTAAGCTTTGGCTTACGATTTTTAGTTATTGTTTTAGGTACTTCTGATGATCGCGGGAATACGAAGGCGTGACCGTGCACATCATCTTTTTTATGTACTTTTGGATCTATGGGATACTCTGATATGGAACAACACTTTGAAAACAATGACTTTGTAAACATTCTATGATTTTAGATTGTTTTAAAAAGTTTAAATTTGTTGTGATTTTTATGGATGCAACACTTTATGCATTTGCATGGCTTAATGGCGCTCAAGACCAAACCCTAGTTCCATAACATCCTTTAATGACCTTAAATCCTTGCATGGTTGAAATATAACCATCAAGATCCCATTTTATGCTATAAGATCCTCAAAAACAACAAAAAATGATAACCTCAAGATCTGGAGTAGCTCTTACTCACAAAAGCCAAACTCATGGGACCAAAAGCATGCAAATCTATAAGCTAGCTTAGGTCTAACCCAAGGAATCATAAAGATGAGAACTTTATACATTTTAAAGTTGGAAAATGAGATGAAAGCTCTGGATCTTCAAGCTTGGGCCACACCAAAACCACTAGACAGACTCATCCTTCTTCAAAATGCATTAAAACACACAAAAAAGGCTCAAAACAAGCTCACAAGGAATTAAGGTTTCGAGTGGGCTACTCAGGAGAATGGAGGTTGATGATAATGAAGTCCTCAAGGGAGTTAATGTCTTCAAATAGGGTCACAAACCTAAAGTTTTGGGTTTTGGATTTAGCACTCCTACGTATTGCATACATAAGGGTACACCTCGTGTAGGGCTTTAAATGACTACACCCACTTCTCATTCTATGCCCGGTGTAGAGGACCTCTTACGCACATCGTAGGACCATTTTTGCAAGAAATTAGCACTTTAAACTATAAATGAAAAGTACCTGGGAAATGGGTGTTACATTTTTTCTTGTTGCATCCATTGTCAGACTGGTAGGATTTGCAAAACCTAAACGATACAAACACTCTAATTATGGTCATATTAGGATTAGTTTAGAGTAAACATTATATTCAAGAAACTAAATTGGCATGATTCGTTGATGTTGATATTATATGTTATGGACTTTTCCTATAATTCATGCTTCATGAAATTGTTGGTCACTTGTTTTTTGATTACTTCCAACTTTTTATAAGGATGTCCAACCTTCTCGCTTGATTCCTAATGTCGGGATTCCAATAAGCCTGCAAAATTGAAAAATAACTCGAATACCACATGTGAACTATATCAAGCCAATAAGATCATATCTCATCGATTAATTCAACATCAATTTCATACGAAAACATATAAAACTTACATGGCAACCTGGTTTTGATTTATGTAGGAATCTGATTCTAATATATGCTTCCTTCAATATCTCTGATTAAAAAAAAAAGGTTAATCAGAACTCTGTCTTATAACTTCACCAAAGCAAAATTTCAGAACAAAGAACCAGTAGCCCTAATAAGACTTATCTATCAATACATGTACCTTATTTCTTTTTCATGTGAGAGATGGATAAATGATAAGGGAAGGAGAGAGCTTTGTTTCTTCACTGCCTGCGATCTCAAACGACACAAATAAACTATTGGTTTTCACTGGAAAAGTTGTCTCCCTTTTTAGCACCACCACTGGTTTACAGGTTAATCTTTCTTCGTGGCCTCATTTCCACCAACCAAAAACACAACATAAACAGTAATCAAGTTTGAATGAAATAATTCTGATAATAGAAAGAAACGAAAATAGAGTTCATCCTTTTACATGGACCGTCTAGGGTTTAAAACTGGAAAGAAGTAAAGTTGAAGGCTTGGTGAACAGGAGAAAGTACAACATAATCGATGAAAAAGGAGGAACAACGATTGAAGAGAAATGGTTTTGATTATCGATTTGTTGGTGTGCTTATAGATTTGGGAAGGATTAGAGATTGTAGTGGAAGATAATTAGAGAAGAATGGTGGTAGCCAGTGAACAATACCCATATCGGGTAGGCGAAACCATCGCAATCCATCTTTCCCTCTGGTGACGGTGGACATGAGAAAAGAGGTGGTTGGAGTTCGGATTGAAAATTGGTAGTGTTAGAGTTTGAGGATTAGAAGTTGATGATGGAGGTGGTGGATCGGTGGACCGAGGGAGGATAAAAAAAAAAAAAAGCATAGATGGTGAACCCATTTGAGGGTGGAAGGCATGTTGACTTTTTACAGGTACGTGTTTGGAGCAGATGGAGAGTAAATCAGTGGTATTCTTCGAAAGGTTCTAGAAGTATTTCGATGGGTGGAAAACAATGGCGTTGATGAGGGAAGAACATAACACATGTCGAAGACACGTATCTAGCCATTTCCCTGGAATTTAAGGGACCAGATTACCAATATGTAAAAAAAAGACCAATAGAATTCAAAAATCATTCGGAACCCATAATTAATCTATATATAATAATAATCCAATGAATTGTGTTTTCATTAGAATGGTAAAAATACTAATTGTAGATTGGCTACAAATAATAATAATAATAATAATAATAATAATAATTAACTTTTGTTCAAAGTTTTCTTCCTTATTTCCCTCATATGCTTTAGGACTTTCGGTTGCAATTGGTCACTTTATCTTAAAAAAAGTGAGACATCTTAACGTAATGGTAATGTTTGTTCCAAGGAATGCAAATTCCATTCCAAAAGACAACCTAAAATCCTAAATCGTTTAGAAATATGAAAGTACATACGGCAATACTCTTCCATCGCCATCCTCGAAGCCAAACTTCATCTAAATATAAAGACATACAACGATAAACTTAAAAGTTAACAACATATGGAGTAACAAACTTTATCTTCTATATACATTTAGTTTATTACTTTTATAAGTTATTAAATATATATTTAACTAGACATATTTATTAATTATATTATAGTAATTTATACAATTGTTCTAATGTAATTTATACAATTGTTCTAATGTAATATATTATAGGACTCGTAAAATTGAGAAACGCCAATGATCAAAATAATGTGTTATATACCTAATGGGCTAATCTTGATGCTTGTATAGCAACTATGGACCCATAACTATTTTCATATTAATTTTGAAAATGAAATTGTAGAATGTTCCATGTCAACACATTATATATGTTTCTATAATAGGTAATATATATATATATATATATATATATATATATATATATATATATATATATATATATATATATATATATATATAGGTTCGGTTTCATTTGAAACCATTCTAATTTTGTGAGACCGCGAGACCAAATCTAAAAATAATTTTAAAATGCAAAATAAATGGAAAAATCCAAAAATTCTTTTTTTAAATATTATTTTCGGAACTTGAATTAACTAAAATAAATAAAATAAATAAATAAATAAAATAAAATAAAAAATCTCATTTTTTTTTGAAAAATACGTGAAATATTCTAAATAGAATATTATACTGACATATTCTAAAAATAATTTTAAAATGCAAAATAAATGGAAAAATCCAAAAAGTCTTTTTTTAAATATTATTTTCGGAACTTGAATTAACTAAAAAAAATTAAAAAAAGTAAAAAAAATAAAAAAAATACGTCTCACAAAATTAGGCCGTCTCACATGAACCTAACCCTATATATATATATATATATATATATATATATATATATATATATATATATATATATATATATATATATATATATATATATATATATATATATATATGTTCAGGTTCATTTGAGACCATTCTAATTTTGTGAAACCGTGAGACCAAATCTAAAAATAATTTTAAAATGCAAAATAAATGGAAAAATCCAAAAATTCTTTTTTTAAATATTATTTTCGGAACTTGATTTAACTAAAAAATAAAATAAATAAATAAATAAAATTCCTTTTTTTTTAAAATAAGTGAAATATTCTAATAGAGTATTACACTGATATATTCTAAAAAATAATTTTAAAATGCAGAATAAATGGAAAAATCCAAAAATTCTTTTTTTAAATATTATTTTCGGAACTTGAATTAACTAAAAAAAATAAAAATAATAAAAATAAATTCCATTTTTTTTTGAAAAATACGTGAAATATTCTAATAGAATATTACACTGATATATTTTAAAAAACAATTTTAAAATGCAAAATAAATGGAAAAATCCAAAAATTCTTTTTTTAAATATTATTTTCGGAACTTGAATTAACTAAAAAATACAAAAAATAAATAAAAAATAAAAAAATACGTCTCACAATCTCACAAAATTAGACTCTCACATGAACTTAACTCACTCTCTCTCTCTCTCTCTCTCTCTCTCTCTCTCTCTCTCTCTCTATATATATATATATATATATATATATATATATATATATATATATATATATATATATATATATATATATATATATATATATATATATATATATATATATATATATATATATATATATATATATAACAAGTTGGTTGGTATCATAAGTAAAAAAAAAAAATATGCTATTTATTTTTAATAAAGATTTTAAAGTTCATTACTAGTGTACGTAATTTGTCACATTTGTTTTTATGTATTAGGCTAAAAATAGCAAATTGTTGGTGCCCTTTTCTCATGTTTTTGGTTTCGTTGCCTACGTCATTTTCCTCACTTTTTTTTTTACCCTTCTTTAGTCACATTTTGTGTTCATCTTCTTCAAGTTTCTTCAAGTCTATTTAGCTTCAAATTCATATACCATTTCTCTAAAAGTTGGCACCAAAGTGTGATTGAAAATATGGAGAGGTTCCCACAATTGATCATATTCCTGAGTGTGTTTCTTTTGTTTTCGGCATATGCTAACGCCCACGTTAAGTCACTAATCATTTTTGGAGACTCCCTTTTTGATCCCGGTAACAATCGTTATATCAGGAACTGCACTATTCAAGCCAATTTTCCACCTTATGGTTCAACTTTCTTTCACCGTCCAACAGGACGATTCAGCAATGGTCGAACTGTCGCAGATTTCATAGGTAAGTCTTTTATTAGTCTATATAACTTTCCTTTATTCCTTGGGCACGTCAACATTTTTTTTAAATGAAAATATCAAATAATACACACAATTTAATTTCAAGTTTAGAACAATTTTCATGTATTTAGGGTATCATTTGGATTAGAGTTGGTTTATGTTTGGATTTAATGTTAATTTGTGGTTAAACAACATGATGCAGCACAACATATGGGGATCAAGTTCCAAAAACCATACCAAAAGCTATATGGAAAAAATTTAGGAAGTATAATTGTGAAACATTTTCCGGTTCAGGCCAATGGAATCAACTTCGCCAGTGCCGGAAGTGGAATATTGCCCGAGACAAACAAATATGCAGTAAGATGATCAACCTTTCTAGCTAGTTTACTTTTACTATGGTCACCGAATTTAAGATCATAGATAATATTTTAGTGTTTTCAGCTAACTGTTGACATTATAATCAAGAATTTAAACAAACAAATGAGTCAAAAAAGTAATATCCGAGATGACTTGTGCTTGTTTTGTAGTGGTATACGGGATCTTACGTAGGATTATGATTCTTTTTGTGAATCCGAATCATAAGATTACAAAAGCGGTTTAAAACATAAATATATATATATATATATATATATATATATATATATATATATATATATATATATATATATATATATATATATATATATATATATATATATATATATATATATATATATATATTCATCCATTAGGTTGGAATAATAGTTTAAAACATGAGAATTACTCCAATACATAATTTAACAATAATCAATTCAGAAGGAAATTTGTATGGTTCATATTTGATTCATTTTGTTAACTCAATAAAAATACTCAAAATTTTAAAAAATATATATAATAATAACGATCTTACGAGAGATTCTAATATCCTACATCAGATCCTTCTAAAAAATGATCCTATTATAATCGGCTTGATGTCTAAGGGATATTTATGATCATATATGGATGATCATGAGATGAAATCGGTACTAAACCAGTATCGACTCGAGAATCTCAAATACAGAAATAGGTTAAAAAAACAATATCGAGTACTGAACTGAATTAACATTACCGGTACTAATGATTGTATCGGTTTTTTGTACTGACACTGATACTGAATCCCAAATCTTGTGATTTTGAAATACCGAGTATCGTGTTATATGTTTAAATCGATACCGATTCTGGTACGGGGTCGGATTTGATACTAACAGTTCTTCCCTATGAATACAATCGTTATATCTAACCATTATGATAAAGATTTTAGGAACATTGGATATGCCATCTCTATTTAATTCTTTATGTGCATTGATAAAGTAGTCACGAGTTACTATTAATAGCAAAAGTGTACTTCATATTTTCTATTTAAAAACAGTTAGTTGCCGATCAGCCACGTCATAATCCTCATTTACGTGTCCTCATTTACGTGTGTAGAAAAATCATATTATTTTATTATTTATCGAGAAAATATGGCCATTAATTTATTTTTGCTTTACATCACATGTATATTTCAATGTCTCCATGCTTATTGTTAAAATATTAACTGAATCATCTATTTTTCATTTTATTTATTTGATAAGTAAATTTCAAATAATAATACGAACTAATCCAATATTCCGATTCTGGCTAAATGGATTTAACTTGTCACCTCTAATTTCAAGAAATGATTACCAGTGAAAAACACGAAAGTAAGATTGAAAATATTTGTTTAGGACAAATAAAGTGTTGATTACTTTTGCGCTTTAATGCTCGCTAGAAACTTAGAAGAGGTCAGTCGTCATCCATGGAATTCAAAGGTCTAAAAAATGTAAATTACGTTAACAACTATTTTCTTGAACAACTATTTTCTTCCATTAATTCGTTTGCATCATTTTGATGAGCAGGGGGTTACACCACTAGAAGTCCAATTACAACAATTCCAAGAGCTTATTCACTATAAACATTTACATAGAGATCAAATTTCAAAATCCATATTCTTCCTTGAAGCGGGATCAAATGACATATTTACTTACTTACAAGCACCCGAAAAGTCAACCCTATCGCCAATAGCTTTTGTAGATGCCATGTTGAGAGAAGCAGCCAATTTCCTTGACATAATCTACCAACATGGTGCTCGAAAGATCGCCATTTTCTCCGTTGGTCCAATGGGGTGTATTCCAGGCAGAATCAACCTACCAAATGCCAGTACTCATCGTTGCTATGCTGGGGCAAACAAAATGACGAAATATTATAATTATGGCTTGGAACGTTTGGTTCACAGTATACGTAGAAAGTATCGTGGTGCAATTGGTGTTTATGGAGAAGTGTTTAACACTGCACAAAGGTTGCGTGTTAGAGCAAAACTACATGGTATACCTATTTTCTAGAATATAATTCGTGTAATTATATTATTTGTTACTAATTTTTGTTTTCTTATGGAATTTTAATAGGGTTTTCCAATGTAAATTCGGCATGTTGTGGGGCTGGACCCCTAAAAGGACGAGTGCAATGTGGTGAAAAAGGTTACACGATGTGTTCAAATGCTAATGAGTACTTTTATTGGGATTATTTTCATCCAAGTGAACATACTTATGAACTTATCTCCAAAGCCTTATGGTCTGGAGGCAGATATGCAGTTCGACCCATGAACTTGAGGACTTTGGCTAACATAACCTTGCCACATTCTTAAACCCATTTTTATTTACGTATTTATGGGTTATATGGATGGCGTTGAGTTGAGCAATAATATTTAAAGGAATAATGGGTTGCCATGTAATATTTAGGTTCCCTTTTGTCGTGAGTATGTTTTAAATTATGATCAAATAACTATAAATGCTTAGGCATTTTATGTTTGCGTTATTTAATAATTTTCTTGTATGAATTTTGTTTATATGATATGAAAAATAATAATAACATTCTATTTTCGGATTATGAACACAAGACGCTAGTCCTTCTATTTTCGGATTAATCAGTAATTTAATAATATTACGAAAAATAATATACATATGAACATGTTGATTATGAATAGGTTACAGATTTGATCGAGGACAAAGACAAGATACAAACAACTCTTATCGTCTACCTAAGATCTCTCTCGCTCTAATATGAAATTTCAACCGATAATGATGTATATTTATCCTTATAATCGTATCTTGTTTGATACTAACAATTTATAATCTAATGATTGTGGCCCACATGGTTATCAAAAACCCAGCTGACCAGCCACGATTACTGACAACGTCGATTTTCATATTTATACAAATGCTTAATATCTAAATCGCACCCAAAGTTATTTTCTAAATTAGATTATTAAAATTAGTAACTGGGCTTTTGATAGTGTACTTAATGACATCTATGTTATGGTAGGGGTGACAACTCTCGATCCAACCCGTAATCTGATACTGACCCAACCCGAAAATAGATGGGTTTGGGTTGTGATTTTTGATCCGCCAACCCGACAACTCACCAACCCGTTTATTTCATGGGTTGGGTAAGCTATGAGTACTTACTTATGGAGATCAAAGCCAATTGTATAGAGTAGTTACAAAATCCGCAAATGACTATTTCTTTGTAATTCTTTCTTGTTTTGCTAGCTCGTTGCTAAAATTCATTTGTTCGAAGAAAAAAAGATTTGGAGATTGAGTGGTGATTTTTGGATTTTAATAATTAGCGTTAGTTATTTATTTTAATGTTCGAATGGTTGATAATTTTATATATTATTGGAAAGAATGTGAGGGGATGTTGGGATTTTAATACCTAGCGTTTATTACGCATGACTAATTAAAATCGCGTAACAAGTAGTTAGGATGGGTATATTGTTAGAAGATTAAAAAATTACATTTTAACAAGCAGTGCAAAGTCAACCAGTGTGTGACTCGTCTTTAATATCATTATCCATTGGGGTTAATGTATAGATTGACTTTGATTCGTTGGGAGGCATGGGAAAATCAAGGGAATTTGGAGTAGAATAGTTGGTTTAATTAATCAACTTCATGATAGAACGATAATTTTGCATTCTAATATTCAAAGACAGGTAGGAGATGGTTTGACAACCTTGTTACGTTTAGATTTCCAAGATTTATCTTTTTGGAAAGATATAAGATTAAGTTATTATAGATAAGCGGAATGAAGTTAACATAGAGTGGAAATGGAGACAAGTTATTCGAGGGAGGATTGAGGAAATGCAAATTACTGACTTGATCAACTTTATATGGTTAATTATACATCGGATCAACAAGATGGTGGATGCTTGATAATCCCACTATTTTACGGTGAAGGCTACATGGAGACATATTAATTATACTTGGTTGCATAACATTGCTTTTCAGACTAGATTGAATCAATTTATTCATAGAAAGGTAAGTATTCTTAGTTGGAGTTCATTTGGATATATTACCGACTTGTAAAAAGTTGGAAAATAAAGATTTAGATATCACATATATTCTGTCCTTTATATTCCTTAGATTCTGAAGTGTTTGATCATACTTTTTAGGCGTATGAACTCGTTAATAATCTTTGGTATCTTATTGGAGTTTGGTGTGGGTTGAATATTAAGTGCATGTTTGTGTGTGTGTAGGGATGGCAAAAAACCCCAAATACCTAATGGGGAAATCCGAAACCCGCACCCGTTTTGACTGGGGATGGGGACAGGATGGGGAATCCCCGAATAAAAAAAGCAAGGATGTGGATACCTTTAATCTCCAACCCTGGACCCGCTCCCGATATATATTAATATATAAAAATAATACTTAATATATATATATATATATATATATATATATATATATATATATATATATATATATATATATAATCCTCTGTTGTAGATATCAGCCGGACAAATACATGGAACATGGTCTTGCTTATTGTCCAACATTTGTTTCCCGATTTCCGATTTGTTTGACATAGAACTTAACTGAACACATCAATTTAGTTCTGACCGGGCCCGATACATAGGTCAAAACATAATCATCGAGGGGCCCAGATATCAACTTCTAATCCAAGAAGGAACAGATAAACTTCGACTCATATGTTTGTTTCTACCACTCATTGAATTACACACAAAGGCACGTTTTATAACATCGAGTTACCAATGCGTTTTCGTACAATCAATGCATAACCAACTTGTAAGTAACAAATCATATCTCTAGGTTTGAAGACTTATATGATATTACCGTCTCACGATCACTCAAGATAGAATTCCATGAAGTGATTCCAGTGAGCGTGGGTTGAGTCCAATGCTCAGAACTTATGAGCACTCATGATTGTTGTAGCCATGTCCAACACCTTAGACCTCTGCAACCAATCATAACAGTCTTGATTCATACCTACTTCCGACATATGATCGACTGTGGAGGTTTGAATAATATGATATACCAAACATAATTATTCTGGAAGTCAAAACATGCAAAAAGAAATAAAGTAAACGATTGATAAGAGATAGCAACACTTTACTCATAAATAAAACACCTTTTATTCATCATCAAATGTCAATTACACTTTACAAATTTCATAATTTATCTAACTACTAAGACTTATATCATCCTTCAGCCCTATGCTCTGAGCATGCTGGAGATGCTTAACCCTACTCAGTCTCTTCGTGAGGGGATCTGCTGGGTTCTCATCCGATGATACCCTCTTTGCCACGAGGATTCCTTCTTCTATTCGATGTCTGATGAAGTGATATTTTCTGTCAATGTGTCTGGATCTCCCATGATCTCTTGGTTCCTTGGCTAAGGCAATCGCACTATTGCTGTCACAGAAAATCTCCATCGGCTCTTTTATAGCTGGTACAACTCCAAGGTCTCCGATGAAGTTCTTTAGCCATATAGCCTCCTTTGCTGCCTCACTTGCTGCTATATACTCTGATTCACAAGTGGAATCAGCCACTGTCTCCTGCTTGGAACTCTTCCAAGTGATTGCTCCTCTGTTTAAGGTAAAGACCTAGCCCGACTGAGAGCGGAAATTATCCCTATCAGTCTGGAAGCTATCATCACTATACCCTACAACTCTCAAGTCATCACTCCCACCGAAGGTAAGGACCCAATCCTTAGTCCTTCGCATGTACTTGAGGATATTCTTTACCGCAGTCCAGTGTTCCTTGCCAGGGTTCCCCTGATACCTGCTAACCATGCTCAAAGCAAAAGCTACATCAGGTCGAGTACACGTCATAGCATACATGATCGATCCCACAGCTGAAGCATAAGGTAGTCGACTCATTTCTGCTATCTCAGCCTCAGTACTAGGGCTCTGTGTCTTACTCAATCTGGCATTACTCTGAATGGGTAACTCACCTTTCTTGGAGTTATGCATGTTGAATCTTTTCAACACTTTGTCCACATAGATGCTTTGACTAAGTCCAATTAGTCTTTCACTCCAGTCTCTCAAGATCCTTATCCCTAGGATATAGGCAGCTTCACCAAGGTCCTTCATAGCGAAACACTTCCCAAGCCAGGACTTTACTTCCTGCAAAGTTGGGATGTCATTTCCTATGAGTAGTATGTCATCCACATACAATACCAAGAAGCTGACTATACTCCCACTAGCCTTGACATAAACACAAGATTGATCTTCACTCCTAGAAAAAGCCAAATTCCCTGACCTTTTCATCAAAGCAAAGATTCCATCTGCAAGGTGCTTGCTTCAATCCATAAATGGATTTCTCAAGCTCACACACTCTATTAGGGTACTCGTTGCTGACAAAACCTTCTGGCTGACTCATGTAAACATCTTCAGCCAACTTTCCATTAAGGAAAGCGGTTTTGACATCCATTTGCCATATTTCATAGTCATGAAATGCAGCTATGGCTAACAGAACCCGAATAGACTTAATCTTGGCTACTGGAGAAAAGGTCTCATCATAGTCCACTCCAGGAATTTGAGAGAAGCCCTTTGCAACCAGTCTAGCCTTATAAGTGTGTACTTTACCATCCATGTCGGTCTTCTTCTTGAAGACCCATTTGCACCCTACAGTCTTACGACCTGGTACATTCTCAACCAAGTTCCAAACTTGATTGTCACACATGGATTGTATCTCGCTATCCATAGCCTCTTTCCATTTCGCAGACTCGGGGCCTGCCATGGCTTCCACGTAACTGTTAGGTTCATCCATACCTACTAGTGTCTCATCACTAATAAGTGTCTCACCTTCCGCAGTATTATGAAAACCATAGTAGTGCTCAGGTGCATTCCTAACTCTCGTGGAACGTCTCAGAGGTACAGAATCGTCAATTGGCTCAACAGGAGTTTCCTCCTCAAGTTGAGGGCTGGGGTTTAAAGTTCCTTCACCACTTGACTCTTGAAGTTCTTCAAGGTCAATTTGCCTCCCACTGTCTCCTTGGCTTATAAATTCTCTCTCTCGAAAGACTCCTCTTCTTGCTACAAAGACCACATTATCACTAGGTCTGTAAAAGAGGTAACCAAAGGATCTTTGTAGGTAGCCGATGAAAATACACCTCTCGCTTCGGGGTTCTAGCTTATCATGAGACTCGCGCCTCACAAAAGCTTCGCAACCCCAAATCTTGATGTGGTCTAGTTTGGGAACTTTATCAGTCCACATCTCGTGAGGAGTTTTGACAACTTTCTTTGTAGGGACTAGATTAAGGATACGGGCGGCAGTCTCTTAGGCATACCCCCAGAATGAGATTGGTAGTGAAGCTCGACTCATCATGGAACGAACCATGTCTAACAAGGTTCGATTACGCCTCTCAGCCACACCATTCAACTGCGGTGTCCTGGGAGGTGTCAATTGTGAGACAATCCCACATTCCCTTAGATAGTCGAGGAACTCTAAACTAAGATACTCACCACCACAATCGGATCGAAGCATCTTAATGTTCCTGCCCAATTGATTCTCGACTTCCTGTTTAAATTCCTTAAACCTCTCGAAAGTCTCTGACTTATGCTTGATTAAGTAGACATATCCATATCTACTGTAATCATCAGTAAAAGTCAAATAATAACGATTAGCATCCCTTGTGGCATGTTTGAATGGTCCACACACATCCGTGTGTACAAGGTCCAACAAACCTTCACCTCTCTCAGAAGAACCTGTGAAGGGTGACTTTGTCATTTTTCCAAGTAAGCATGATTTGCAACTATCATCTGACTTTAGGTCAAACGACTCCAAGACTCCATCTCTTTGGAGTTGGCCTATGCGCTTCTTGCTTATATGTCCAAGTCGACAATGCCATAACGATGCTTTATCCAAGTTATTATTATTAATAGAATCAATACACATCACATTATTTCCTAAGTTATCAACCACAGATACTATTTCATACACGCCATCACAAGGTAATGCTTTAAAATAAAGAACATTATTAAAGAAAGCATCAATAGAACCAACTTCATTATTAAATGAAAAGGTAAAACCTTGTTTATACAATGCATGAAAGGAAATAATATTTCTTGCCATTTCTGGCGAATAACAACATTTATTCAAATCTAAACTAAACCCACTACTTAGCGACAAAGTATAAACTCCAATCTTGGTGACAGGTGTAACTTTCCTATTCCCCATGATTAAGTTTATTCTTCCTTGCTCCACATTCTCACTTTTTCTTAGTCCCTGCAAGTCACAACAAATATGAATACCACAACCGGTATCAAGGACCCAAGATTTAGAATGGGGAGAGTTATTAGAAATGATAGTGTAAATACCTGCATGGTTGGGTTTAACTTTCCCATCCTTTACATCTTGCTAGTACTTTGGGCAGTTTTGCTTCCAATGTCCCTTTTCATGGCAATAGAAGCATTCAGCCTCTTTTGGGTCAGAAGAAGGAGTGATGAAACCTTTCTTGGTTCCACTTGAAGAAGATCCATCAAGGGTCCTAACCTTGGTACCCTTCGAAGAACTCTTTCTCTTCTTCCCTCGTCCTTTCCCGATTGCCAAGACAGGGGCGGAGTTTGTAGAAGTAGGAGTAGTAACAACCGCCTTACCCTTAAGACCACTTTCCGCGGTCTTTAAGAGTCCTTGAAGTTTCCTGAGTGTGACCTCTTCCTTGTTCATGTGGTATGTCATGCGGAATTGATCATAACATGAAGGTAAGGAGTGCAAAATGATATCTATTGCAAGCTCCTCAGGGAAGTTCACATTTAGCTTCAGCAAACGGTCCACAAATCTTTGCATTTTCTGCATGTGGCCCGTGATGGGTTCACCATCCTTCATGCGAGTTGTTATCATGGAGGAGATGATTTCATACCTCTCTTGACAAGCACGTTGATGGTATCTTTCCATCAAGTCTTGGTGCATCTCATAGGGGTAGAAATCTTCATAGGATTTTTGGAGATTCGCGGTCATAGTGGCCATCATGATGCATGCCACTTTGGTGGCATCCCTTTCATGTGCCCTAAACTCAGCGATCTCTTGAGGAGTAGCAACTATCTCATCAATCTCCTTAAGCTCCTTATCGAGGACATATTCCTTGTCCTCGTAGCGAGTAATCATTCTGATGTTTTTGATCCATTCATTAAAGTTGGATCCATCAAAAGTGACTTTCCCACATAAGTTCATAAGAGTAAAGGAGCCATTGGGATTAGAGCCAGAAGCAGTAGTGTTTGCAGACATCCGAAAATGAAGAAGGTTTTAGTTTAGATATAGAGATAGTCCTTAATAAAACACCCAAATGTAGTATTAAGGCTAGGATCCAATCACAATATATTATAACTTAGAAGAGGTATGCCGTAGTCTAAGTAATAACATATTTGAAAGGTAGGTGAATGACGATTCACTAATTTCCACCAAAAAACGAAATAGTAAATATTAAGTTTTTGATTTGGTACTTAGAACTTCCTAGATTCTTTTGAGATTCAATGAACTTTTCAAAGGCATGTTTCAATCTCGAGTGTGCCCTCCAAGTTTTGTGACTGGGATGCTGAGGATCACAAAACGAGGTGTGAAGTAACCATGCAAACTACTTGGTACCCTTAATAAATTACCCCTCAATCGATGTGCCGGTTAACCACACACGCTCCATCGATACTATGATAAATATTAAGTCACCCTTTACCTACCTTGTTAAGTCCAAGTTAGTGTGCTGGTTAACCACACACGCTCCACTAACGACATAGACAAAGTGTAAAGTGTAATTTCATGGATTAGCACCTTATTCACATTTTTCCTAAAGTAACTAAGATTGGGAATTTAATAAAACATTTAGTTACTTTATAATATTCATCATACTTTTAATGAGAGTTTATAGGTCCTTGTCTTACCCGTTCGGCTAACGACCCTCCACCGGTCAAGCAAGCGGTGGGTGAGAGTGGACACCCATTAAGTTGCCATTTTATAGGCAACAACCTTATACCCACCTTATAGACCGTCTTCGTGAATGAGGTGTACTAGCGGTAAGACGACTTTGTTCTTATACATATACATATATATATATATATATATATATATATATATATATATATATATATATATATATATATATATATTATTAAATCGTAATAATATAAGTATAAGGGTTGAATTTTAACTTTTAAAATTCTAAGGGTTGGAACTAAAGTTTTTAATAAGACTTTACTTGTTCCAAAACTTGAGGGAAAGTTTTGTAAACTTTCAAAACTTTTCATTTCTTGTAACTTATGAGTTTAATAGAGTAATAAAATGAAGACTCTTCATTTTTTCTAACTCTTGTGTTCTTTTAATGGTTTTTAATCCAAGTGACTTTTGGTTTTCCATAACTTGAGGACAAGTTATGGACTCCATTAAAACACATTATGATCAAAATTAATCTACCACATAGGTTATAAATAATTCCTATGATCATCTAAACATCATAAGAACAAGAACATGAATATGAACAATTTCATGAATCAAAATCACACTTAAACTTTGTAATTTTGATAACTAGTTGTTGTAAATGAATTAGCAATGACATTACACCATCTAAAACAAGTTTTCAAGTACCAAAACAGTTTAGGGTAATGTTTCTAATCCATTTCCAGCAACTAAAGTTGAAAATCTGCACTCTGTCGACCCTACTCGCCGAGTGCATAAACCTACTCGACGAGTAGGTTGAAGATACAAGTGAACTCGACGAGTCCCCTCATGGACTCGACGAGTCCAGCGGTCAGACAACAAGTTTTTTCGACTTTTTCAACTATATTGCATCAAGTATCAAACAAACAAGCCTAGGCTCTAATACCACTGTTGGGTTTTGAGCATTCTAACACTTCTTAAGTGTACATGCAACCCTAATAAACCTTGGATCTATGTTTGTCTAAGATACATGCATATAATTAATTTTTCCAAGGTTTATATCCTAGCTAGCATGGCATGGGGAACATGAATCAAATAAAGCTAGGAGAAATACTTACCTTGAAGTTGTAGTTGATTGCTTGGAGTTTTTGAGCCTAGCACCAATAGTGTGGATGCCTCAAGTGGAAATCACAAATCACCACAAACTTGGAACTTTGAGAGAATAGTCACTACTATCTTGAAATTTGCCCTCACCTCAACAAGTGTCAACTAGTCTCATTTCAAGAACCAAAGCCTCCTTTATATAGTGTGGAGGATTAGGGTTACATCCCTAAACCCCATGTCTCTTCATTTCCATGAGATCCATGGGTTAAAGCTCCATGGAGTATCCATGGACTTTTCCATGCAAGCCTAGCCCATTCCAAATAAGCTTTAGCCCACACTATATAAATATAGAAGCCCATATTTAATTAGTAATATCTTTGATCTCTAAATTAATCCTAGATTAATTATAGATCACTACTAATTAAATAATATGATCTTATATTAATATATTAGAACTTATAATATATTAATAAATCATAACTTGTACTATTCTCAAATATTATCCATAAATTGTTCGGGTGAAGTGCAACCCAAATGGACCATGCAAGGTCGGGTCAAGTACATACCAAATATAGTTATGAACTTAGACACTATATCCAACAGTTAGATGGTATTGTTATAACTATGCGGTGGGGTGTTGGAAATAATGTCTAATGTCATAACTATTGTTAATATTTTTAATAATAATAACAGTATCCTTTTGAATTCCCTTTCGAACCTAATCGAACAATTAATTAGAAGCCAATTTGGAATTAATTTTTTTTTAATTGCAAAGATTGAATGTTAAGTAATTAAAAGGATTAATTAATGAGAACTGTATAGTGGGACGATTTAAGTAAAAAGTAGTAGCTTTGGCATCAAGTTACTGGATAACTATAAATAAGGAGCTAGAGATCAAATGATAATTATCCATTCCTTGCTCCCAAAATTTGCGTCGAACCCCCTTTGCGTCCCTCATTGGCGACGCAACACACTCTCATTAGGGTTTGTGTTTGGCGATTTCGTTCCCCCTCCAAGGTGTTGTATTATTGCTTGGTTTGTGATTTTTGCTACGATTCCATTAGAGAGATTATGGTTTGGATCCTTGCATCCAATCAAAGTGGCAAGCGAGATTGCAAACAATGAGATCTTTGGCTAATAAAGAGGTATTTAATTCTTATCTTTCTTATAGTTGCAATAATTGTAAGAACATAAGATTCTTGTAGGTTTTAGTTTGAACATATGACTAGAAATATAATATGCTTCCTTTATCATTGATTATATGTTAATGTGTTCAAAACTTTTCATGAGTAATCTAGAAGTATAAGAACAATATCATTTTTGCCTTCAAAAGGATTAGAACAGATTCATTATGAGAATAGATAAGAGATTATTCATGTAATTTGTTTGTGAATAGAAATTGAAAACCTAAAGTCAATTGGATTTTGTGGTTGCAAAATCTAATTATTACTATACTTTTGTAATTCTTATATTTTCTTTGGAAATTTGTAGTGTGATTTATGTTAATATATCTCACATCGGTGCAATACGTCTTATGAGTGGGTATATATGTTGCTGTCTCTAGTATCTCCAAATGACTCTTGTAAAGAGTAAACAAAAAGACTTTACATATGTCTTACATGGTATTAGAGTTGTTTAGCAATCCAGTGGCTTGACACATCCATATTTATCATCATCGAGAATTTGTCTTTTACGGGAGTGTTAGGTGTTGTTTTATTTTTTAAAAAAACTTCTTCAAACCACTTTCCGGTGTGCAGTGCAGCACACGCGCAACACTTTCCCTATCGCTGCAGTTTGTTTTTTTGGAAGACTTTAGACTGCAAAACATTTGCGCGTGTGCTGCGTGGTGCATCACTTGACTTACCTTTTCAAACCTCTTCAACTTTAATTTTTTTGATTTGTTTTTTTTTTTAGAATTTTGGTATAACTTATTTTTTTTAACTTTTATTATTTTCTTAAAATTAGATTCTTTTAAATTTTTATTTATAGATTTCATAAAATTTCTTATTATAGTTTCCACAAAATTTTTTGAACTTGTTTAAAAAAAAAAAATTTTTTAATTTTTTTACCGTTTCTGTTAATAATATTTTCAGTTTCAATTTCATCTTTTTTAACTTGTGTAATTTTTTACGAACTTTATAGACATCATTTGCAATTATTTTTTTATTTTTTTTATTATTTTCTTTTTTATGTTTTTTAAAACTAGTTTTTTTTCTAGAATAAAGTTGTTAGCTTCTTTTATATTTTTGTAAGTTTTATATTTTTATTTTTTTACATGTTCTTTTTAGTACTCTTTCAATGTTTTAAGACTAAAATTATTTAAATTTCGGTGTTGAAAAGTATTTTCAGTTTATAAAATTAGTTTATTTAAATTTCAGTTTACTGTAGTAGTCTGCAGATATTAAAAAACAAGCATGATTCTTATTATAGGTTGCAGCCGTTTGTTTGATATTTTTTGCTACAGAGGATTGTAGAGGTGGTCTGCAGACTTCACGAATTTTCGCTTCGAAAAAACAAATAACACCATAGTGTATCTCCTAATAGTGTGAAATGATCCAATAAGTTGATAGATGATACCAAAAAAAAAACATTAATTTGAGTGTGAACCTCCATTATTTTTTATAAGAAAATTTCAATGTATATTATGGAAAAATAATTATATGTGCTTTAAGATATATGGATCACGTCAAAAAATTTGTAAACGACAATAAAAATCTTAAATTTGGTTCGATGAATTAATGTTTCTATAGATTATAAAACCATTTTACAAAACAAATAGACTTAGTAACTAACTTGGAGGGTAAAATGGTCTTGTTAATCTCACTTCATAACTTGGAGTGTAGAATGATTAATTGTGATAAAGAAATTAAATAATTTTCGAAATAAAAGTTTGGTGGCATAATTGCCCAAGAGGTTAGTTTTGGTCCTTTTGGAAATAAAATAATAAGGATACACTGTATCTTTCATTTTAATTTTTATTAAATTACGCTATCGCCAAACGAATATTGTGACCGAGAACCACGTGAGAAAATCCGGTTCATGAACATCTCTCAATAAAACACGGTCTCGTGATAGAAATAATTGTAAATTATATATTTTAATGGCAATATCATTTTCTTTTTATTTGGAATTAAAGATTATTTTTATACTAATGTTTAATAAAATCAAATTATTTGAAGTTATGTATCATGATAACAGTCCTCTATGAAAAATCCTGAAAGTTGATTTAAAACGAAAAAAAAAAAATTTGATCACTGTTAGATGAAAAATGAACCCATTTTAAAATCGATAATTTGGATTTTAATTTTAAAAGAAAATAAAAATACTGGGTTGTTGTTCCACTTTAAACTAAAAATAAAAGAAAACAGAAAACATACTGAACTCTTGGTATCAAAAATTGTTTTGTATAGATCACTCTCTTATGTGTATTATTTAGTTAAAATTAAAGTAAAAGATTTTGTTATTGAGAAAACACACCTGAAAGTGGGAAAAACCAAAAAATGATCCATTGCCAATTCATGTTTGGTCGAATTGTTTGTGTCGGGTAAAGTCAGGGGTGATAAAAAATATTTGTATCTGAAATTCCGAATCCGAAATTATCCAAAAAATCGGATATCCGATTTTTCGGAATCGAAAATGGATAGTGCTTTTCAAATTTTTTGGATAATTCTGATATCCGATAGCCGAAAATTTTGATTTTATTTTATATATTATTTGTTATTTTAGTCACATGTCTTATGATATGAATGTTAGTAACTAAAACATGTTGATAATACCCTTAATTAAATACCTATATTACTTCATATGCCATTTTAATTTAAAAATATGTATTGTTAATTTAAAATTTCATATGTTTTTCAAATTTTAACAAAATTTCAAATTTTCGGATATCCGATTTGGTATCCGATTCCTTATCCGAAATTTCAGATATCCAAAATTTCGGATACGAAATCGGATACTAAAAATCAACTATCCAAAATTTCTGATATCCGAAATTCGGATATCCGGTTATAAACACCCCTAAGTAGAGTTTTAGTGACGGATCAACTTACAATAGGTGTTGCGGGTTGTTGTGGTGTATGATCATTGTAATAGATGGGCATGGGAGCTTCATGTTATATGTAATTACACGGTTTCTTCTGCAAAGCAATTGGAGCTTCATGCTATATGTAATTACACGGTTTCTTCTGCAAAGCAATTGGAGCTTCATGCTATATGTAATTACACGGTTTCTTCTGCAAAGCAATTGACTAAAAAAAGACCAGTCCTGGGATACATTCCAACTGAATTGAACTTGGTTCCTATCGAGTTAAAGGTGTTGCTTTGGAATGCTCTTAAACAACATTCCCACTAGAACAAATTTTGACAAATGAGGAATTGAGGTGGAATATTTGCTATGTTTTATTTCTGATTCACATCTCTAAGAGTTTGAATCATCCTGCTCTTTTCTCGTTGTAATTTTTTTTGGAGTCAAATCGGTTGATAGTGGGCTATTGATATCTTTATTGTCTCTTATTTTTTTCGGATTTCATAAATTGAAAAGCCAACTCACGCTTAAGGTGGCCCACAAATGTACTTTGATGTGGTGGTTCTCACGGCTTCTTGAACTCTTTGGAACTTTCGAAACGGATTGATGTTTAGAGTAATCAAACCAAGAGTCTTTTTTTTTTTTTTTTTTAAATTTTTTTTTTAAAATTTTTATTTTATTACTAAAATAGTGTTATTGAAAAAAATATTTACCATTTTAGTGTGATTTTAAAAATATTTATCAAACTAGTGTTTTCATTTTTTTTTTTGTATTTTTCAAATTTTTTTGTTGTTTTTATTGAATTTAAATATTAGTTTTTTTTTTCTTCAGTTTTTACTATCTTTTATTTTTTAAAAATATTAGTTTTTTTAATATATGTTTAACATAGTATAAAAAACACATAATTTCATGCATTATCATCAATTAAAAATAAGATACTTTAATGAATTATGCTAGTATAATTGATTATTGTCACCCGTCGTCAAAAAAAATAGTAGATTTTTCTCGTTCCACTAGAAATCTTTTCTAATAATGATACAATGTTTCATCTTTTAAATAATATCAAAAAATATTTGTTAAACGTATATTGAAAATGATAAGATGACCTTTTAATAAACTATGTTAGTCAATTTATGATTTTGGGTGTATTTCATTTATATTTTACAAACTTTAATATCTTTATAAATTTTAAAATTACATATATATTCGTCTATAATTTGTGTTTTAAAATGTTGTATTGTACACAACATTTTTTCTCCGTACACAACAATTTGTGCTTTGAAGTGTTGTATTGTACAACTCTATAATGCATAAATTGTTATGGGATTTGACAGATTTCCATATTATTTATTAAGTGCTTAATCCTTATAGATCTAATCCCAAAACTTAAGGTCTACTTCTTTTCAATGACTTAATGGATAAAGTTTACAACTTTACCCATTAGGACCTCACCATAAGTTAATATTTAAGCCCTAAGCCATTAAGTTCTTAATATGGCCGTAACTTTCTCATGGACCCAAAATAGCTCCAAACATGAATTTTTTCTCATTCTCATAAACCTAAGGACCATTTGGGAGTCACAACAAGCGCTGGAGTTGCTCAAACTCCAAAAGCATTCATAAAAGGGACCAAAATCATATAAAAAGAGCTTAAACTTAAAACAAGAAGAACAAATGTTAAGATGAGAACTTTATACCTCCAACAACTCAGAAATCTGAATGGAATGATGGATCTGATAACATTGCCATATGATTATGATAGAGAGAAATTGCAAGGTTCTTAATGAAAAACATAAAGGCTGCAAACAATAAAGCTAAGAATAAATACTAGTAAGACAAAACCCTAATGGGGTAAAGACTAAAGGGCTCAAACTCACAACGCCACAACAATAAACATTGAGAGTTTGTCACACAAGAACCGAAACTAAGATAGAGCCTTCATAAAAATATCCGTAAGCTATAAGGTTATTGAAACAAATGGAAGCGATATGGTTCCGAGCTGTAAGTGATGATGGGTAAAGTAACAATCAATCTCAATGTGCTTCGTCCACTCATGGAAAACATAATTCTTTACAATTTGTATCGCACTTTTGTTATCATAATGCAGGGTAGTAGGTGAAGAAATGTGAACTCTAATATCTACAAGCAGCCACCGTAACCAGATAATCTTAGATGTAGTCATAGTCATAGCATGATATTCAGCCTCGATGGAAGATCTAGAGACAACGTCTTGTTCCTTTCTCTTCCATGAAATGAGAGACTCTCCAAGAAATACGCAAAATCCAGTGGTGGATTTATGAACATGATGATCGCCATCACAGTCAGCATCACTATAGGCACGTAACTCAAGAGAAGGCATCGATGGAAACAAGAGGGTCTGAAACTAAGTGCCACGAAGATATCTCATAATATAGAGTACAGATCCTCAATGAACAGAGGTAGAAACAGTAACAAACTGACTGAAAACATGAGCAACATGAGCAATATCCAGACGATTAACTGTGAGATAAACCAAACTTCCCACAACATTGCGATAAAGATTCAGATCGGACATAGGAACACCATCAGTAGGAGAGTATCGTTCATTGGTTTCAAGAGGAGTATCAACAGTTTGATTGTCAGAGAGGCCCGCCTGTGTAAACAAGTCATATATATATATATATATATATATATATATATATATTATCTATGAAAGAAGATACCTTTTCTTAGATTGAGCTACCTCTTTATCCAAGAAATAATGCAGCAAGCCCAGATCCTTCATAACAAATCGATGAGCTAGATCATGCTTCAAAGACTCAATACCACCATGGTCATCACCAGTAATAATCATGTCATCCACATATAAGGACAAAAGAGTCTGTCTAGCACTCGAGCATCTAACAAATAAAGCTGAATCATGATTACTCTGGAAAAATAAAAGAGAGGTAATCACTGTGGAGAATTTCTCAAACCAAGCATGAAGTGCTTGCTTAAGACCATACAAAGCTTTGCAAAGCTGACAAACCTCTCCTGGATGGTGGTGAATTCCTCGGGGAGGAGACATATAAACCTCTTCATGGAGGTCACCATTCAAAAATGCATTCTTGACATCCATTTGAAAGATCTTCCATTGTCGAATGGGTGCAACTGCAATCATAGTACAGACTGTTGTCATCTTTGCCACTGGGGCAAAGGTCTTATAATAGTTAAAACCATACTGTTGGGAATACCCTTTTGCTACAAGTTTGGCCTTGTACCACTCAACAGACCCATCAACTTTTGTTTTTATCTTGTACACCCAACGAAAACCTATTGTATGTTTCCCAGGAGAAAGGGAAACCAAATCCCATGTATGAGTCTGATAAAGAGCAGTGAATTCCTCAACCATAGCATTTTTTTCAAAGAGGATCTAAAACAACTTCTCTATACAATTCAGGTTCAAAAAGATGATGGATGTGATGGGTTTTGGCCATAAGAACTTTCCTATGTGCACATGCAAAACCCTAATGCTTGGATCTAGGCTTTCTAATTAAACATGCTTTGAATCCAAGACTTCTAATGGCTAATTAGGTTAAATAACAACATTGAAACAGATCTAGAATCATACCTTTGAGTTCCTTGTTGATCTTGTTATCTTGGAGCTTCTAGAGTCACAAATGTCACTCCTCTAATGGCTTACAAACACCAATAGCAAGCAAGATGATTTAGGAGAGAGGAGAGGGAAGGAATTCGGCCAGAGTATCTCTACTTTATATGGTGTGTCGAATTCCCTCACCCCTAGGGTCTATTTATACTTGTAGACACCTTAAGGGTTACAACCTAAACCCTAATTGGATAATCTTCTCTTAAGGCTATCCAAATCCATTCCATAGATAACCCTATGGACGATTTTGGCTTATCCAAGCCCTAGAAATCGTCCATCCTATCTAGGATAAGCATTTATAGTCTAAAGTGTAACTATCAAACAATTGACAGTTTATACCCTCTTATTTAATTAATCTCTTTAAGTCACCAAATTAATTCCAATTAATCTATGACTTATATTAATCAAATAACCATATATTATTCCTTATAATATTTACTCTCTCTTAACAAATCATCCATCAAGTTGCTATGGTGAAGGCAACCCAAAAGGACCATGCACAACCGGATCAAATACTTGCCTAATATAGTTGCAGCCTTAGACACTATTCCAACAGTCTCCCACTTGGATAAGTCTAGTAACTATACAAGTACAATTCGGTTTGCAATCGTAGCTCTCAAAGACGCCGTCAACTCTGATCTAATCAATCTTGTCCTTTAGATAAGGGATCTTACAGTCCTCTGTTAGATATCATGCTGACAATCCTATGGAATGGTTAGTCTAGCATTCGATTTCTCGATCTCCGATTTATTTGACATAGAACTTAATCAAACACATCAATTCAGTTCTGACCGGGCCCGGCACATAAGTCAAATCAAATCATCGAGTGGCCAAGATATCTCTTCTACCCTCTTAGGATAAAATTTACAGATAAACTTCGACTTATATGCATTTACTTATTCATTAACCAACTATACACAACAATGCGTTTTATAACACCAAGTTACTGATGCGTTTTCGCATTATCAATGCACAATCAATTAACAAATAATAAATCATATATCTAGGTTTTAAGACTATATGATATTATCGTCTTGCGATCACCTTTTATATCGTATTCCATAAGGTGATTCCAGCAAGCACGGGTTTATTCCAATGCTCAAAACCAGTTCATAAGCACTCATGAACGTTGCAGCAACCCTTGCTATGTCTAACACCATTTAGACATTCTACACACCAATTCATGACAATCTTCATTCATATCTACTCCCAACATATGAACGATTGTGGACCATTTGAATAATTCGATTATTCCTAATAAACTCAATTATTCTGGAAGTCAAAACATGCAAAGTGAAACAATAGTTAAACAATTAACATGTGACAGCAACTTTACTCATAAATAAAACTCCTTTATTTAATCATCAAATGTTAATTACATTTATCTATTATACGTTTCTAACACTATCTAATCTATACTAATATCATCCTTCAGCCCAATACTCCTAGCATGCTGCAAGTGCTTAACCCTACTCAGTCCCTTCGTAAGCGGATCTGCTAGGTTATCTTCTGATGATATCCTCTTCACTACGAGTTGTCCTTCTTCTACACGATGTCTAATGAAGTGATATTTTCTGTCGATATGTCGAGATCTACCATGATCCCTCGGTTCCTTGGTCAAGGCAACCGCACCTTCGTTATCACAGAAAATCTCTATGGGCTCCTTTATGGCCGGCACAACTCCAAGATCACCTATGAAGTTCTTTAGCCATATTGCCTCCTTCGACGCTTCGCTTGCTGCGATGTACTCTGATTCGCACATTGAATCAGCTACGGTTTCTTGCTTGGAACTTTTCCATGTCACTGCTCCTCCATTTAGGGTAAAGACCCAGCCCGACTGCGAACGATAGTTGTCCCTGTCGGTCTGAAAGCTGGCGTCACTATACCCTCACACCTTCAAGTCATCACTCCCTCCAAGGACTAAGAACCATTCTTTCGTCCTCCGAAGGTACTTAAGGATGTTCTTCACCGCAATCCAATGTGCTTTGCCAGGGTTCCCTTGATATCTGCTAACCATGCTCAAAGCGAAGGCTACATCAGGGCGAGTACAAGTCATGGCGTACATGATTGAGCCAACTGCGGAAGCGTATGGTACTCGGCTCATTTCTGCTATCTCAGCTTCGGTACTCGGACTTTGAGTCTTACTCAGCTTGGCATTTCCTTGTATCGGTAATTCTCCCTTCTTTGAGTTTTCCATACTAAAACGTTTTAGTACCTTCTCTAAGTAAGTATTCTGACTAAGTCCAATTAGTCTCTTACTTCTTTCTCTTACTATCCTTATTCCCAAAATGTAAGAAGCCTCTCCGAGGTCCTTCATAGCGAAACACTTCCCGAGCCAGGACTTGACTTCCTGCAGAGTCGGGACGTCGTTTCCTATGAGTAATATGTCATCGACATATAGAACGAGGAAGCTTACTATACTCCCACTGGCTTTGACATATACACAAGATTCGTCTTCGCTTCGTACAAATCCAAACTCTTTGACTTTCTCATCGAAGCAAAGATTCCATCTGCGAGACGCTTGCTTAAGTCCATAAATGGACTTCTCAAGCTTACACACTTTATTCGGATGCTTCGGATCCACAAACCCCTCTGGTTGAGCCATGTAAACATCCTCAGCCAACTTTCCGTTAAGGAAAGCGGTCTTGACATCCATTTGCCAAATCTCATAATCATGAAATGCGGCAATTGCTAGCATCACTCTAATAGATTTAATCTTCGCAACTGGTGAGAAGGTCTCATCATAGTCAACTCCGGGAGTTTGAGTAAAGCCCTTCGCGACCAATCGCGCCTTATATGTGTGTATGTTCCCATCCATGTCGGTCTTCTTTTTGAAGATCCATTTGCACCCAACGGTCTTACGTTCGGGCACATAATCAACCAAATTCCAAACTTGGTTATCGTACATGGATTGGATCTCGCTATCCATTGCCTCTTTCCATTTTGCAGACTCCGGGCCTGCCATAGCTTCCTTATAGCTATTAGGTTCATCAAGATTTACTAGTGTACCATCACTAATATACGTGTCCCCTTCGGTAGTAATATGAAAGCCATAAAACTGGGGTTGAACTCTAACTCTATCGGAACGTCTGAGAGGTAAGGATTCGTCAATCGGTTCAACCGGAGTTTCCTCCTCGGATTGAATGCCAGCGGTAGAGGTTCCTTCATCTATTGATTCTTGAATCTCTTCAAGTTCGATTTGCCTCCCACTGTCTCCTTGGCTTATGAGTTCTCGCTCTCGGAAAACTCCTCTCCTCGCAACAAAGACAACATTGTCTTTCGGTCTATAGAAGAGATATCCAAAGGATGTTTGCGGGTAGCCGATGAAAATACATCGCTCACTTCGAGGTTCAAGCTTGTCGTGAGTATCTCGTCTTATGAAAGCCTCGCAACCCCAAACCTTGATATGTGCCAACGAGGGAGCTTTCCCTGTCCACATCTCGTGAGGTGTTTTGGCAACCTTCTTAGTAGGGACTCGGTTAAGGATATGGGCGGTAGTCTCTAAGGCATACCCCCAAAAGAAGATAGGTAGTGAAGCACGACTCATCATAGAGTGAACCATATCCAATAAGGTTCGATTACGCCTTTCTGCCACACCATTCAACTGCGGTGTCCTAGGAGGCGTCAATTGTGAAACTATTCCACACTCCTTGAGATAATCGTGGAATTCAAGACTTAGGTACTCTCCTCCTCGATCGGATCGAAGCATCTTGATTTTCCTGCCCAATTGTTTCTCCACTTCATTCTTGAACTCTTTGAACTTTTCAAAGGTGTCTGACTTTTGGTTGATTAAGTAGATATACCCATATCTACTATAGTCATCGGTAAAAGTCACATAGAAGCGGTTCCCATCCTTCGTGGTTGATCTAAAGGGTCCACATACATCGGTATGTATTAGGTCCAATAGCCCCTCACCCCTTTCACAAGTACTCGTGAAGGGTGACTTAGTCATCTTTCCAAGTAAACAAGACTCGCATGTGTCATCTTCCCTAAGGTCGAATGACTCCAACACTCCATCCTTTTGGAGTTGGGCTATGCGTTTCTTGTTGACATGTCCAAGACGGCAATGCCACAAGGATGATTTATCCATACTAGTGGAAGAATCAATATTCAAAACATCATTTCCTAAGTTATCAACAATCATAACAGTTTCATATATTCCATTACATGGTATAGCTTCAAAGTAAAAGACACCATTTAGATAAGTCAAAATAGAACCATTCTCATTATTAAAAGAAAATCTAAATCCTTGTCTATATAAACCATGAAATGAAATGATGTTTCTAGCCATTTCTGGCGAATAGCAACAATTGTTCAAATCTAAAACCAAACTATTCCTAAGCACTAAAGAATACACTCCAATCTTGGTCACAGGCGACGATCTTCTGTTCCCCATGATTAGATTGATCCTTCCTTGCTCTACATCCCTACTTCTTCTTAGTCCCTGCACATTAGAACAAATGTGATAACCACAACCGGTATCAAGAACCCAAGAAATAGCATGATTAGAATCGTTAGATTTGATTGTGTATATACCTGCGAAAGATGGCTTGATCTTTCCTTCTTTGATCGCTTGCAGGTAATCCGGGCAGCTTCTCTTCCAATGTCCTATCTTGTGGCAGTGGTGGCACTCTGCCTCCTTTGGGTTGGAGCAGGGCTTAGCGGGATCAACTTTGGTCCCACTAGAAGAGGCACCATCTCGGGCTTTCACCTTGCGATAGTTATTCGATGAAGCTTTCCTCTTCTTTCCCTTCCCTTGACCAATAGCCAAGACAGGAGCAGCGGACGGATTGGGAGTTGGTGCAACAGACTTGTCCTTGAAGTTGCTCTCAGCGACCCTCAAGAGACCTTGGAGTTTGCTTAGGGTGACCTCTTATTTGTTCATGTGGTAGGTCATCCTAAATTGGTTGTACATCGGAGGCAAAGAGTGAAGCACCATATCGATCGCCAAGTCTTCACCGAAGTCAACATTTAACTTGCGAAGGCGGTCGACATACCTTTGCATCTTTTGCAGGTGCACGGTAAGAGATTCTCCATGACCCATCTTAGCGGAGATCATGTTAGTGAAAATCTCGTAACGCTCTTGTCTCGCGTTTTGGTGGTATCTCTCCAACAAGTCTTGATGCATCTCGTATGGATACGTGTCCTCGTAGGACTTTTGGAATTCGGAGTTCATGGTGGCGATCATGATGCAATGTACCTTCGTTGCATCTCGCTCATGAGTTTCAAAGGCGGTGATTTCTTCGGGAGTAGCAACTTCGGGGTTGATTTTCTCGAGCTTTTCATCGAGGACATACTCTTTATCCTCATAGCGAGCAATGGTGCGAATGTATCTTATCCATTCGCTAAAGTTCGTTCCATCGAAGGTGACCTTTTGGCAAAGACTCATCAACGTGAAAGAACTAGCAGCAGCGTTGTTTGCGTTCGACATCTTCAATTAGAAAAGGAAAAAGATAGATTAGAATAAGAATCCCTAATTATCACCCAATAAGAAAAATTAGGGCTAGGATCCAACAATAACATTTACATACTAGAAAAGGGATGCCGTAATCTAACATGCAAATAAATTGAAGGTAAGTGAATGACGATTCACTAATTCTCCATTACAAAACTTAAACTATTAGTCCTAAGTGTTTTTGAGAATTCCTAGGTTCGGATGAGATTCATTGAACTATTCAATGGCATGTTTAAATCTCGATATGCCCCTCTCGTTTGTGACTGGGATGCCGAGGATCACAAAGCGGGTGTGAATTACCATGCAAATTCACATGGTGCCTTCATTGTAACGATCACCTATTTGATGTGCCGGTAAACCACACACGCTCCATCGAACTATGATAAACAATGAATCACCCTTTGCCACCTTCGCTTAGAACCAATTAGTGTGCCGGTAAACCACACACGCTCCACTAACTTCTTAGCAAGGTGCAAAGTGTAATTTCATGGGATTGCATCAATTCACTTTTCCTAAAGTAACTAAGATTGGGAAAAAATTTAAAACATGTAGTTACTTTGTATTTCTTATTATACTTTTAATGAGAAGATGAGGTTGCCCTATCCTACCCGTTCGTCTAACGACCCTCCACCAATCAAGCAAGCGGTGGGTGTGAGTGTACACCCATTAAGCGCCATTTTATAGGCCGCAACCTTATACCCACCTTATAGATCGGCTTCGTGAATGAGGCCTACTAACGGTAAGACTAGCATTTAGTTATACATATATATATATATATATATATATATATATATATATATATATATATATATATATATATATATATATATATATATATATATATATTATTCTAGTAATATCATATTAGTATAGGGGTGCATTTTAAACTTTTCAAAATCTAGGGTTTGAAATTTAAGTTGTCAAAATTAAAACTTTTAATCACAAATATAAATTTCAAAACTTTAGGGTAGGTTTTAAACATTTAAAACATGAAGGATCAAATAACAAATAATTCCAATTAACAATTAATATCCTAATTATCTTTATTTGATTTATCCAAGATTTCTTTTAAGATAATTATCAAAATAATTAATCATTTATCACATAAGGAAATTAAATATTTTATTAGATGATAAATATCTTTAATTAGATCAAGATAACAGTCATATATATCAAAAAAATCGAATTAGGGTTGATCTAATATGATTAAGGTAAGTTTCCATAAGATAAACATGAAAAAATCCCGGTTTTGCCTAATCCAGACGCTCGGACTCGCCGAGTACAGGCCTACTCGCCGAGTCCACTTTGGAACTCGCCGAGTACATGACTCATAAACCCAAAATCGAATTTTGTAGGTTTTTTTCAGTTAATCAAGCAACAATTTAAAGAAAACCAAGCTAGGCTTTGATACCACTGATGGGTTTTGGCCATAAGAACTTTCCTATGTGCGCATGCAAAACCCTAATGCTTGGATCTAGGATTTCTAATTAAACATGCTTTGAATCCAAGACTTCTAATGGCTAATTAGGTTAAATAACAACATTGAAACAGATCTAGAATCATACCTTTGAGTTCCTTGTTGATCTTGTTGTCTTGGAGCTTCTAGAGTCACAAATGTCACTCCTCTAATGGCTTACAAACACCAATAGCAAGCAAGATGATTTAGGAGAGAGGAGAGGGAAGGAATTCGGCCAGAGTATCTCTACTTTATATGGTGTGTCGAATTCCCTCACCCCTAGGGTCTATTTATACTTGTAGACACCTTAAGGGTTACAACCTAAACCCTAATTGGATAATCTTCTCTTAAGGCTATCCAAATTCATTCCATAGATAACCCTATGGACGATTTTGGCTTATCCAAGCCCTAGAAATCGTCCATCCTATCTAGGATAAGGATTTATAGTCTAAAGTGTAACTATCAAACAATTGACAGTTTATACCCTCTTATTTAATTAATCTCTTTAAGTCACCAAATTAATTCCAATTAATCTATGACTTATATTAATCAAATAACCATATATTATTCCTTATAATATTTACTCTCTCTTAACAAATCATCCATCAAGTTGCTATGGTGAAGGCAACCCAAAAGGACCATGCACAACCGGATCAAATACTTGCCTAATATAGTTGCAGCCTTAGACACTATTCCAACAGGATGCTCACTATAAACGAAGAAAATGGTCTTAGGTATATAGAGTAGGCAAAATATGGAAGCTTGGTGGACTTGATATGACAAATAGACCTCCTTAAGGGTGGTGGTGGAGGTGGATCTTCAATTTCAACAGTCAAAGAGGCAGACTCAGGGGCAGGAAGAGTTGAGGAACTCTATGAAGATGTGGGTGTGTCATGAGTTGAAGGATCAGGTGGAATAGATGGGTCTCAATCCTCTATCTCCTCATCAATACGATCAATATGCAGAATATTTAATTGCATTAGATTGTGGTCTGTAGCAGGAATCGAGTAAAAAGGAATATGTTCCAAAAAAAGGACATGTCGGGAAACATATAACTTCTAACCCTCTGCATCATAGCAACGGTATCCTTTTTGTCCAACACCATACCCCAAAAATACATAAATAGCATATTTCAGTCCCAACTTGTTCCTCTCAACATGAGGATGAAGAACAAATCAAGTACATCCAAAAACTAGTAAAGAAGAGTAGTCTGGTAGGTGACCATATAACTTCTTAAAAGGAGACATTCCTAAATTCAATGAAGTATGGATATGATTAATCAGATAAACTTCAATTAGGAATGCTTCTCCCTAAAAGGAACTAGGGACATGTGCAGACATGAGCAATGAACGGGCTGTCTCAATAATATGATGGTGTTTTCATTCAGTCATGCCGGTTTTCTAAGGAGTATCATTACACGATGACTGGTGTACAGTACCATTTGAAGAAAGTAACTGAGTAAAATCATTAGAGGTATATTCACCCCTTAAGTTACACCTAAAACACCTGATCACAGCCGAATGTTGAGTTTTAACAAGAACTCTAAAATTAATGTAAATGCCAAGGAAATCGGATATGCGTTTCATAAGATAAACCCATGTATATCAAGTATAATTATCTATAAAAGATACATAATAGGTTGACCCACCCTTTGTGGATATCAGTGCAGGACCCCACATATCATAATGAATAATATCAAAAGGAGCAGTAGAACAAGATGTACTTTTACTGAAAGGTAAAGCAGAGAATTTTGCCAATTTACAACCATTGAAATTAGAAATATCACAAGTATTTAAATGACCCAAAACACCACTAGATGCTAGAAAACTCAAACGTGATAAAGACATATGTCCCAAACAAGAATTCCAAAGATAAAACTCGGACAACAAAGGACTCAAACGAAAAGAAGACAAATCAATGATGCTGGCAGCAACAACAGATACTTTGAGAACCTCCAATACATACAGTTCCCCCACCCTACGGCCGATCCCAATCACCTTCTGAGTGAGTTGATCATGTATAACATAGATATAATCAAAGAACACCCAATTACCACACTTACACAACTGACTGGATGATGCAAGATTCGAAGTAAGTTTAGGAATGTAACAGACATCAGGTAGAGTGATATGAGAAATACAGACATACCCAACAACCTCGACTAGCATAGATGTATCACAAGCAGACATAACAGAAATAGATGACACATGTGACAAAGAAGTAAACGATGACAAATCAGGAGTCATGTGATGGGTTGCACCAATAAGGCTCAAAATCTATTAACTCTTTAGATTCAACAAGAGCCAATTGATCCAACAAATAAGACATATCAGCATAGAAATCTTGAATACCCTGGTCATTTTGTTGAAGAGCACGAATATCATATTATGACTAATATTGTTTAGCAAAGTTGAACTTAGTATACAGTCTTTCCAAGTGATTCCAAACTTCCTTTGATGTGTCATATTTAGCCAACTACATACCAATAGACTGAGTAACATAATTATTAATCTAAGTAATTACCTTTGAGTTATAAATCTCCTAAGAATCAACCAACAAATAGAAATTCTCAGCTTGAGGCAGACTAAGGGTTTGACTTTATTCCCAGTGACATACGCCCACATATTCTTCCCATGAAGGAATTTCTTCATAACATTACTCCAATACATATAATTCTTTCAATCTAGATGAGTATTGATTGACTGAAGGGAATCATCCTTTCTAATCATGTTGGAAACGAATAAATAACCACAACAATAGATAAGCAATCTGAGAATGAGAAGATTAACAAACCAACAGAAGCAATCAATCAAATAGCAAGAGATCGAACAACAACAACGAACTAACAAAAACAACAATCGAGTACCAACAGACAAACAAACATCACCAGCAAAGAAGCATCAATGAAAAAGCATAAAGGCTATAAAGTCTTCTAATAATGTATCAAACCTCCACTCTGATACCATGATAACTTTTCCATATTATTATGATAGAGAGAAATTACAAGGTTCTCAATGAAAAAACATAAAGGCTATAAAGAATAAAGCGGAGAATAAATACTAGCAAGACAAACCCTAATGGGGAAAAGAATAAAGGGCCCATAAACACGTGGGCTAATAATATCTAGGCTAATAGGATCGAAACTAGCTACTTGGTGTCCAACACCACAATGGACTTCCTTCTTTAAGTTTCACCGAAAAACAAGAACAATGCTTTCATTCAATCAAACAAGCTTAGAAACATGAAAGGGGGATAGGGTTTCGTTTAGGAATAATGGAGGTTGAAGGAAATAATCTAACTTTATAGATAAAGCCCTTAAATATGAAGGAAACCCTAAAAAATTTTGGGCTTGGTTTGAACCACTTTTCATGTAACATCTTGCTTCAAATTGTTCCAATTTTGAATCAGTGATCGAAGGATTAAGTGCTATCAGGCTACGGATACCTGAGGGGTTAGGTTTCAGACCCAGATGGAGTTGGATAATGTACCTTGGATTACTCAGGTACTCAGTTTGAGTTTTTGGATCAAAGGGTATATCGGTAATTTATCAGCTTGAACTTTTATGGAAAACGGATTTTAGTTCGGGATATGTTATGGTAGGCAGGAATTGATGATAGTGTTGAGCGTCTCGTTACCTTTCTATGGATATATGAATGGTTGGAATCGGAGTTGTATCGAGTGAGTTATGGCCTTCAGGAGAATTAGGGTTTTGGGAAAAGCCCTAGTATGTGGGGAGTACCAAGGTAGTATGCAGGACGTAGTTGGGAGGAACGTGTAGCGTATATGCAAGGTTGGGTCGGGATGCGTGGCCTTGTACACGGGGCGTATGAGAAGGTACGTTGGGCGTATGAGGGTCAGATTGCAAACCCTAATATTAGAGTTGTAGCCTATATATGTATAATATTAAGCCTCCTTCTTCATTCTAAGTCAACCCCCACACTCTAAAACCCTAGAAATCATCCTTAATCACTCATAGTGGCATTTTGAGCTTATGGAATCCATTTTTGGAGTGTGTGGTCCATTTTCAAGAAGGTGGAGTTTGATGAAAAGATGGGGATCAAGGAAAAGCTTATGGATCTAGATTTTGTGACTCGTTTTCAGCTTGATGAAGGTATAAAGCTTTGAACTTGATCATTGATGTCTTAGATCTACCATTTATGGGTTTTGGTTCATTTTGGTGCCAATTATGTGATATAGTGGTCTTGACTTCGTTCTAGGAGCTTTGAGTTTCCCCTCTTAGTGTTTTTAAGGTTCAAGGTTCATAAAGTTGGCACCTTTAGAGTTTAAGACCATCTATGTTGGAGTTTGATCCATTTCCATGAGAGTAGAATGTTATTTGGTCTTTTTAGGGCATGCACAGCCACCAAGCTAGTGACTTTATGGGTTTAGACATTACCTGGGACTCAGATCTGTGGTTTGGACTTAGGGTTTAAGCATTAAGTGTTTAATGGAAAACTGGGGTTAAGAGGGAAGTACACTGAGCGTACAAGCCAATACGCACAGCGTACAAGCCATTAAGAAAGTACGCGCAATGTACTGCTGAGTACACCCAACGTAATTAGTCAAATTGGACTTCACATTTGTGGGCCTCGGGTTGGGCCATTTCTTGGACCAAGTTGTTATGGGCCTTTGTAGGCCAAATTGGGAACAAGTTTATGGACTAAGGAAACTATTGAGCCTTGATGATTATGAGATATTGGACCATCGGAATGCCAAGTGTTTGGACTAGAATAAATGGTTGGGCCTTAAGGTAAGATCATGTAGAGGTTTGGGCCTAATTTGGAAAATTGGGCCATATGTTGGGCCTTAGTTGATTATTTGGCTTTTGGGCCTTTAGAGTGTGAGTTTAGGCCTTAGTTTTGAACCAAGCTAGGTTAAGGGTAAAATGGTCCTTTTACCCTAAGTGTGGATTTATCTTTATGCAATGAAACCCAAATGGTTAATTGCGTGTTGTTTTGATATGGACAGTTCAGGAGTCTATCATCCATCAACTACATTTTATCCGCGGGACTTCGGCAGTGTGAGGTGAGTCTCCTCACCGTACCAATGGGTCGAAAGCACCAAGGGCGACCCATTATTTGCTATGTAGTATGCTAGTTGATTATGTGGTATGTGTAATGCTAGTTATATTTGTGATACTTGCATGAAAGACCTCGGGGGTTCCTAAGGCACTTGGATATAAGACCATGTTGGGGTTCCCATGGCATTCCAGGCTAAGACCATGTGGGGGTTCCCATGGTACCCAGTGTTAGACCTTGTAGGGTTTCAATGGCATCCACATTTAAGACCATGTGGGGCTTCCCATGGTACTCGGTGTAAGACCTTGGAGGGTTTCCATGGCATATATATTTAAGACCATATTGGGGTTCCCATGGAACCCGGTGTAAGACCTTGGAGGGTTTCCATGGTATCAATAGTTAAGACCATGTGGGGTTTCCTATGCCACCTGGTGTAAGACCTTGGGGGTTTTCCATGGCATCCTTAGTTAAGACAATTTTGGGTTTTCCATGTCATTAGGCTAAGACCATGTGGGGGGTTCCCATGGCACCTGGAGTAAGACCCTGG
This sequence comes from Lactuca saligna, assembly GCF_052625555.1. Taxonomy (NCBI): domain Eukaryota; kingdom Viridiplantae; phylum Streptophyta; class Magnoliopsida; order Asterales; family Asteraceae; genus Lactuca; species Lactuca saligna. Next base: position 50,012,030 of record NC_136424.1, read on the forward strand.
AGGGTTTTCAGGGCATCCTTATATGTTTGCATGCATGACTTATGTGGTTGATGTGGCTTATGTAGCTTATATGGCTGATATGGTTTGTGTGATTGTGTGGATTGTGTGAGGTATGTTATGTAACCCAGTAAGCTTCGTGCTTACAGTTTTTTTTATGGTTTTAGGTATCATTAGTTTGGGAAGGAAGGACCCGACTTGATCATAGCGCACACACCCGTGTTTTCCGCATTATGTGATTTCGGGATGTGACTCTGATAAATGTTTTAATGAAAAATGAAATTATATATGACTGTAATGAAAAATGAATTTTTTACCTTGGATTTTTGGGTCGTTACAAAATGGTATCAAAGCCTTGGTTTGAGGGATTCAAACATACTTTCAGGTGTGTCTGAATTCAAAATGAGGATCTATAAAGTTTTCAAAATAAAAATGTTTTCAAGGAAAGAGTTTTTTGAGACAAGAAAGGGCGTGGTGCATGCAATCATCCGAGCTCAACTAAGTTTTCCCTAAAATACCCATATATGTTATCTATTATGACTTGATTTATGGATCTGTGAATCGCATGCTAGTTTAGGCTAGGAGAGATGCCTCTGTATGTATGTTGTATGAGATGGTAGACTTGCATGCTAGTGCTGATTAGTCAGCGATAGATTGGCCTGATATGTGATGCTTGTAGCCTTGGGGATACTGGATGCTATGCTGGAATGGGAATGATTATTGTTATTAGTAACTGCTAAGTGTATGCTTTAAAAATTATATAACCTTAGAATAATTGATTTGGCCTTATTTCTTGTTCCTTTTCCGGTTATCCTCATAGGGTAGAGTCTATTATTCGACTGTCTATTAGATCCTGTTCTGTGTATAATTTGCATGCATAAGGCAACGGACAGTGAGGATGGATGTGGATAGCATGAGTTGTTGTATGTGGGGTGAATGTTCTATGATAGTACCATGGGTTGGAGAGTTACTACACGAATGCTGCTTACTTTGTGCTTTGTGGAACTCTTGGATGATGGGAGTTAGCTACCAAGTGAATATAACGATATTCAGGAGGTGGATGGCTGGTATCATGAGGAGTTCTTCAGGAGCTGAAAGCAGGGTGAGGTCGGGAACCTAGGAAAGCCTAGGATATGCTCCAGTGAGTTTAGCGAGGTGATTTGACGAGGTTGGTGCATTGTTTTGAGGTAGTTACATAGAGGATCTAGGAGGATTGCTGAGGAAGTATGGATACGTGTGGAAGGTAATATTGGGCCCGTACTAGTGAAAGCATATGATCCATACTCGAATCAGTGAGAGTCTTGGAGAATATAAGAATCTTATGGGAAGGAGAACTCTTGGTTATGCTCTGATCATGGAGACAACTGCTTTTCCGGATGAGGATGAGCACACCTGGAAGGACCAGGGTTTGGTCCTGGCTCCGATGGTGAGCCAGTTAGTGGAAGGACTGCCAGGGATTTGAGTTCGCATTAGATTAAAGAGATGGAAATTACTTTCCACACTAGTCCCTACCGCTTAGGAGCTAAGGTTCGGTTCGCCTTGGAACTCTTGTATTGGGCAAGAAGGATTGATTGTGAGATCTATTGTGCTTTTAGGATTAGATACCATGTCTTGGGAGTAGTTTATACCCCGGTTTAGGGCAGGGGTTGCTTCAACTACTGCATTTTAGCCGTGGAAGATTGAGCTGGTGAGTGTGTCAGGGTGTGAGACCCTGAATGATATGATTTCTAGAGCCTGAGAGTGGGAGACTGATTTGGAGCACTCAGGATTGCGATCCAAATTCTGGCTCCGGCTCAGGAGCAAGACCTAGGCCAATTGATGCGCGATCGCAGGATTTCATCACATCGGAGATTACTCTTAGAGTTTTGGACTGGACCTCTGTGGTCTTTAGTTCATCCAATGAAGGAATTTTGGGAGCTCTCGATAGTCATCTCGAGGCCTCTTGAGCTAGAATTGTCGCGGGGCAGTTAGGGGCTCATCTGGAGCCCAAAGCCTGTGGATCCCTAGAATCCTTATGGAAGGATCCTACCATTAGTTCCTGTCAGTGGGATCGGAAGGGAGTGTTTCACTTTGTCCTCATGATGGTCGAGGTAACTCAGGAGGAGGTGGTCAGGATTCCTTCAGATATTTGCAGGCATGTTATCTTCTTCCACTTCAAGTGGATATTGGGAATTTGTATGACTTTGGAATTTTTATTGAGTTTGAATATGTTAGACCTCGGCTTGGTTCTTTGCCATTGTCTGAGTTATAAAGGATTGTCATACGCCATTCTACATGTTGAGGAGTCTTTAAGGAATCTTTAGATGGATGTATCTTGTGGAGTGGGTCCTGCGTGTACCGTTATCGTTCCGGGTCTTTGTCGAAATCTGTTCAAGAGTATTGCCTAGATATGGAAGGAGGCGACACTATAACATAGTTATGGTTTCTAATGACCCGCCATCCTCCCTTCCAAACGCCCATTGCTTTTTCATCTTCATATTTTTAGATCTAAGGTGGTTTTCAGAAGAGAAGTATGTGAAGAAGTGATTCGGTGGTGGCGAAATACAGTGGTATTGGCGAGCTACTGTGGTAAAGGCGTTGATCTCTTGCTACTCTGATTCCATCCTCAGAAATCTTTCTGACTTCTTCTTTTAGATTACATTTTATGACTTTGATGAAAATAAACTCACAAATCGTTTGCACAAAAATGAAAACACAATAATGTTGTCGGAGAAGATGACCGGAAAATCATACTTGGCCAGAAACCAAGTTGGAAACTGGAAAAACCCACTATTACCGGTCATATTGGTATAATGTACATGTTTCAACAAGTTCAAAGGTTAACAAAGCATGAACAATAATTTAGTGACTACATGTGACCAAAAGTTAAAATATGTTACCCTCTCAATTCATTATCCCTATTTTGTATGTTCCCTATTAGATTAATTAGCTTAGCCCTTTGTTACTATACAATGTATTTGCTAAAAGTGTTTGTAATGTTATATGATTTCATATTTCACAAAATTAAGAGTACATATACATATTACAACATAGATGGGCCAATGGGCTAAGAAAACTAACTGGGCTAAACTATACAATAGATACAATATACACTAATATGCCCCCTCAGTTTGAGTATGAAGTCGAGAATGGACTCTCAAGCTGGATCTAAATTCTATGAATAGAGATGTTGGAAATCCCTTCATAACTATATCAACGTATTGAAGGCTTAAAGGAACGTGTAAGACATGAACTTGTCCACTAAAGACCTTATCCCATACAAAGTGTATATCGATTGCAATGTGTTTCGTGCATTGTTGTTGAACAGGATTAGCCGAGAAGTACACAATGATAACATTGTCACAATAGACGATGGTAGCTTTGGCCAAAGGATAATGAAGATCTCGAAGTAGGTTGCGAAGCCAACATGTTTTGGTGACTACATTGGCTACACCTCTGTATTCTATTTCAGTGTTGGATCTGGAAACGGTGGGTTGTCGCTTGGAGGACCAAGAAATAAGATTGTCTCCAAGATAAAAAAAAATACCTACTTATGGATTGATAAGAATGGTACATCTCCCCAAATCTACATCGGAATAAGAAGTGAGACTCGTGGTGGAGGAGTGATGAATCTGAAGTCCATGATCAAGAGTGTCACATATGTAGTGAAGGATGCGCTTTAGCACATGAAAGTGTGGCTCATGGGGATCATGAATGTAGAGACAGATCTGCTGAACAGAATAAGCAATATCTGGATGAGTATATGTCAAGTACTAAAGGCTACCTGCAAGACTACAGTAGAATGTTGAGTCCTGAACCAGAGTACCAAAATGATCAAGTTTTGACTGAGTGTTTGCACGTGTACGGTTGCCATTACATGAGTACATGTGTGCTCGATCAAGAAAATCCAACACATATTTCTGTTGAGACGGAAATAAGCTCTTGTTATCCCAAGTTGTCCAGATGCCAAGGAAGTATGAAAGAGTACCCAAATTATTCATGACGAACTAGATGGATATCAAAGAGATGATACGTCGAATCAGGTCAACCGAGGATGCTGTGAGAATGATATCATCAACATACCAAATCAAGTATGACGTAAGCATCCCATACTAATAGGTAAATAGAGAGAAGTTTGATTTGCTATGAATAAATCTGATACATGTGATAAACTATGTGAGTCTTTGAAACCATGCTCTAGGTGCTTGTTTCAGACCATATAGAGACTTTTGGAGGATACAAACATAATTAGGATGGTCTAGGTGATGAAATCTCATAGGTTGGTGCATGTATACTACCTCGTCAAGTTGACCGTGTAAGAAAGCATTTTTGATGTGTGAATAGGCCACTGGTGGGAGGTGGCAACACTCAAAACTAACGGTAGGGTGGCTGGTTTGACAACCGGGCTAAAAGTCTCTTCATAATCAATACCCGGTCTTTGACTTCTACCATTAGCAACTAATCGGGCCTTGTACATGTCTAAAGTACCATATACCTTTAATTTCTTTTTAAACAACCACATAGAGCGTACAATGCTGGCCTCTTGGGGCCTAGGTACAAGTTTCCAAGTGTCGTTAGAGATAAGAGCATTAAATTTGTCTTGCATGGAAATGGTCCAATTTGGGTCACGAAGAACATGAAGATGAGATTTAGGCATGGGAGACTCAGTAAAGGTGTGAAGGTTAAGACAGGAGATAGGTTTGGATATGCCATGTTTGGTACGAGTGACCATAGGGTGAGATGGGGGTGATAGGGTAGGTTAGGTAGAAGGTGTAGGATCAGAAATTGAGAAGGTAGTAGGAGGAGTATTGGCAGTCATAGGACTTTCGAAGGAGGAGGGCTCTTGAGGGTTAGTGGTGGTGGAAGGAGAGACCGAGGGAGGGGGTTGGAGTATGTAAAAGACGTGAGATGTGAGTGGGAGAGTTGTCATCAAGAAACATATATGAAGGAGGATGATTTAGTATCATGGAAAGAAACATAAATAAGTTCTCATCAGATGTGACGTGACGGGAGATGATTATCTTGCGGGTGGCAAGATCAATGAATTGATAGCCTTGATGATTAGTTGGATACCCGAGAAAAATACAAGGAGTAGGGTAGGGAGCAATTTTGCGAGGAGGTGTGATGTAGGGGTAATATAGCCATCCAAACACGTGAAGATGAGAATATTATGGTGTTTTGTGGAAGAGTCTAGAGAAGGGTGTTTCATTGGTGATGGAAGTTAAGGGTGTGATATTGAGAAGATAAGATACCATATTGTAACAGCCCGGAATTTCAGGTATTGTTATAACAATTGTTTTTGGGGTGTTTCAGGAGGGGACTCGGCGAGTCGGAGCCAGACTCGCCGAGTAGGACCACAGATTGGGTCGCGGATTCGCGACTGGACTCGACGAGTCCATTATGGACTCGGCGAGTCTGCGCTGTTCAGCAGAAACCCTAGCCGTTCAGTTTTGGAACGTATATAACGGACTTATAGGCCGTCATTGTCCGTCTTTAGCGACTGAGAAGAACCCTAAATCGGTTGTGGGCATCTAGAGCAAGGATTGAAGGCCATTGGTGATCTTGAAGAAGTTGTTGTGCAAGGAAGAGGAGAGTTTGGCTAAAGAAACAACAAGGGAATCAAGTTCTGAGGATTTAGGACACAGAGAGTGCATTATTCAGGTAATATTTCGGATCATATGCTGCTATGTTGATGTGTGCATGGATTTAGGGTTTATGGAACCCTTTTGTGATTAGATTGATTATTACCCTTGTTCCCTAAACAATTATAACCCTGTATTAGGACCTTTAGAGGTCCAGAATGTCCCATGCCTGTGTATTTCGGGAATTAAGAGAGGTTTTGGATTGGAATCCTTATGCCTTAAGTCAAAAGGTAAATTACAAGTCTTGGGGTGTAGCTTGAGCACCTAATTGAAGGTCTTACGTGTTGTACTAGCTTAGGAGGACCAGACCTATGAATGGTCGGGACAATACTGATCTCAGGAAGCAGTTTGATCGACTGCATGGCATGGACTCGCCGAGTCCGATGAACAGACTCAGCGAGTAGCTTGGAGAATAACTGGGACTCGTCGAGTTGTTCTTCAGACTCGGCGAGTGGAGTCGGGGTGGCCCCGCGATTCTTCCACGAGGAACTCGTCGAGTCAAGAGGGATACTCGACGAGTAGAAAGGGAACATCAGGATTGGTGAGGACGACTAGACTCGCCGAGTCGCCTTAGCACTCGCCGAGTCCGGTCAAGTTGACCGTTGACCATTGACCAGAGTTGACCTACATGTGATTTCTTAGGGTCAGTGTCTTGAAAGATAAAAGTATTAACAAGGGATTTATGATATTATAGGGAGTCTGTAGCTCGGCGGATCGAGTGCGAGTGATTTCAGGAGTCGCTAGCTTTCATTACCCACGAGGTGAGTCTTCTCACTATACTGTACCCGGAAGGGTTTGACTGTGTGACCGGAAGGTCGGATATGATATGTGTTATAAGTGCTATAAATGGAAAGGTAATTGATATGCGTGCTATGTATGTTTATATAGGCCGGAAGGCAATATGTTATGTGACCGAAAGGCCGAATGTGATATATATTATATGTGCTATATGTGTTAGGATAAGTGTATTATGTGCTGTATATGTTATGGGCCGGAAGGCGATTATGTTACGGGCCGGAAGGCGTTGTATTGTAGACCGGAAGGTCAGGGCATGGAAAGGCGTATATGTGTAAGTAGTATACTGGGGAACTCACTAAGCATTTATGCTTACAGTTGTTATGTATGTGTTTCAGGTAATAGCGAGGACCGTGGGAAGGCGCCGGCGTGATGTGTACACACTGCTGTTATTTCGAGATCTTGGGATTTTGTTGATTGTATTTGACACGAAACTTGGAATAATTATATTTACTTGAATAAAATCACTTTATTTTAAATGAAAATTTTGTTTGAAAATTTGCGTTGTTACAATTGGTATCAGAGCCTTGGTTTGAGGGATTCGGGTGTACCTTCGGGTGTAACTGAACTCAAACCGAGGATTTGAGGAAAATCTTTTAAAAATAATAAAGGCATAAACTGTTATAAATGGTAAAGTGGTAAATAAGAAAGAAGCAGTGTGTACGACCAGCCAGCGCCCTAATGGTAAAGATCCCCAGAATACCTTACAATGTTATGTTATGCAATGAATTATGAATTGTTATGCATGCTAGAAGACTAGGTATTCATGATAGGACTAGAGTGGCCTGATTTGTGATGCCTTAGTCTAGGGAGTTTGCCGATATGAGATATTTGGTAGCGTGCAGGTAGATAGTGCATATCAAAGTAGAGTACTCACTATTCGGGGTTTGGGGAGGAAGATTTGGGATGAATACTGATACGGTGTGGTCGGTAGTATTGGGCCCGTACTACCGAAAACACCGGGTCAGTGGAAGACCCAAGTAAGACTCCCTGGATATCGGAGACTGAGTAGGGTTGCGTTATCGAGTACAATTGTACTTGATGGAGTCTCTGATAATTTATTGTTGTATTTCAGAGACATCATGGTTACCACACGCCACGGGGCGAGTTCGAGCGGTGTGAGCGATGAGGATATTCGTCAGATGATTCAGGAGGAGGTAGCTGCAGCAATCCGGGCTGAGATCCCGGAGATGTTTGGGTCTATTAAGACCACTCTGATGGAGACGTTCGAAGAGCGGTACGCCGCACTGACTGAGACTGCAGCCGCTGCCGCTACCGCTGCCAGGCCGCAAGGGGGCGATTCGTTGCTATTCCGGGAATTCAGCAACACGAAACCCCCTGAGTTTGATGGGACGTAGGATCCGATTACTGCGATGAGGTGGATCACCGACATTGAAGGGTGGTTCTACACTTGCTCATGCCCGGAGCACCTGAGGGTACGGTTCGCTTTGAACCAACTCCGTCTGGGAGCGAAGGATTGGTGGAAGTTCGTGACGGCGAACTTCACGATGGCGGAGGTTACAGCAGTGACATGGGAGAGGTTTACTGACATGTTCAGGGACAAGTACGTTCCCCTAGTGGAGAGGGAACGATTGATTAAGGAGTTCTTGACCCTTAAGCAGGGTACTGATTCGGTTGCGGTGGTCACGCGGAAATTTCATGAGAGGGCAATGTTCTGCCCCGAGCTGGTGTCTACAGAGCAGTCGCGGATGAGCCGGTACTTGGGTGTTTTGAGGAGGGATATCCGGGAGTTTGTGTCAAACTCCACCTACCGTACTTTTACTGAGCTTCAGGCGAATGCCAGAAAGCGCGAGATCGAGTTGGAGACCCAGGCCAGGGGGGAGGCCGAGTCTCGGCAGGTGGACCGGCGGCCGGCTCAGTCTCAGCCGGCAGCCAAGCGGATCAAGTCTGCTGATTTGAGGACGGGAGGTCAGAAGGGACGCACTTGCGGGAAGTGCGGAAAGGGTCATGAGGGGGTGTGCCGAGCTGGTGGTTGCTACAAGTGTGGCAAGGAAGGACACATTGCCAGGGATTGTCCTAAGGGGTTTATGGTTTGTTTCCATTGCAACCAGACAGGCCATCGGAAGGCCGAGTGCCCGCAACTTCGTCAGGGGTCTACACCTACTACCAGGACTACTGAGACTCGACCAGTGAAGGACGAGGCCCCGAGGGCTCGCAGGAGAGCCTTTCAGCTGACGGCGGAAGAGGTCCGCGCTGCGCCCGATGTTGTGGCAGGTATGCTGTAATTCACGTATTTATTTAAAGTCGAAATGTTATGCTTATGTTAATATATGTGTAGGTACTTTTCTTGTGAATTCTATGCCTGCTCTAGTGTTATTTGACTCGGGTGCAAGTAGGTCCTTTGTATCTTTAGCTTTTAGTCAGCATATCAGCATTAGTCGTGAGCTGTTAAGTCGGCCTCTGAGCGTTTCTATAGCGGCCGAGAGGGTGGTTTGTGCCACGGAGGTTCTTCGGGGATGCGTACTAGAGATTTTCGGGGTTAAGTTTCCGATCGACCTAATTCCTATTGCGATGGGTGATGTCTGTGTCATCGTGGGTATGGACTGGTTGAGCCGATTCAGCGCTGTCATCGACTGTGAGCGCCAGCTGGTGACTATACGAGACCCTAGTGGGGGAGTTCTTACGGTGTACGACGAGGGTACCCGTTCGGGATCAGCTTTTTGTTCGGCCGCTAGGGCGAGACAATGTCTACAGCAGGGATGTAGGGGCTTTGTGGCGTATGTGATGGATACGCAGGAGGCTTCCGAGAGACCGAGATCAGTGGAAGAGGTCCCAGTGGTGCGCGAGTTTCCAGATGTTTTTCCCGAGGAGCTGCCGGGAGTACCTCCTGCGAGGCAAGTAGAGTTTAGTATTGACCTGATTCCGGGGGCTGCGCCTATTGCGAAGGTGCCTTATCGTCTCGCACCTCCAGAGATGCAAGAGTTGTCCTCGCAACTCCAAGAGTTGCTGGGGAAGGGATTTATTCGGCCGAGCAGCTCGCCGTGGGGAGCACCGATCCTGTTTGTCAAGAAGAAGGATGGTTCACACCGGATGTGCATTGATTACCGGGAGTTGAACAAAGTGACGGTCAAGAACCGCTATCCGTTACCGAGGATCGATGATTTATTCGATCAGTTGCAAGGGGCATCTTGGTTTTCCAAGATCGATCTGAGATCAGGGTACCATCAGGTAAGAGTGCAGGATGAGGACGTCCAGAAGACAGCATTTAGGACGCGATATGGGCACTATGAGTTCGTGGTGATGCCTTTCGGGCTCACCAATGCCCCGGCAGTGTTCATGGACCTCATGAACAGGGTATGCAGGCCAATGCTGGATCGGTCTATGATTGTATTTATCGACGACATCTTGGTGTATTCGCGATCTAGAGAGCAGCATGAGGGACATTTGAGGGAGGTCCTTGGGGTACTGAGGTCGGAGAAGCTATATGCAAAATTCTCCAAATGTGACTTCTGGTTGCGGGAGGTCCAATTTCTTGGACATGTTGTTAATCAGGCAGCGATATTGGTCGATCCGGCCAAGGTTGAGGCAGTGATGAGTTGGGAGGTACCGAAGTCACCTTCCGAGATCAGAAGTTTCCTTGGGTTGGCGGGGTACTATCGGAGGTTTATTAGAGACTTCTCCAAGATCGCAGTACCGCTCACCAGACTGACCCGGAAGGGTGTTGCATTCTCATGGGGACCTGAGCAACAGATTTCCTTCGAGACACTTCGCCAGAGATTGTGCGAAGCCCCGGTATTAGCTCTCCCGGAAGGGATGGAAGATTTTGTCGTATATTGCGACGCATCGATTTCGGGACTGGGTGCAGTGTTGATGCAGAGAGGTCATGTGATAGCTTATGCATCGAGGCAGCTAAAGCCTCACGAGGCGAGATATCCCACGCATGACTTAGAGTTGGGGGCAGTAGTGTTCGCTCTCAAGATTTGGCGTCACTACCTGTATGGGGTTCGATGTACGATATATACGGACCATAAGAGTTTGAAGTATTTGATGGATCAACCCAACCTAAATATGCGTCAGAGGAGATGGTTGGATGTGGTCAAGGATTATGACTGTGAAATCCTATACCACCCGGGCAAGGCTAATGTGGTAGCCGATGCATTGAGCCGCAGGGCGGAGAGCACTCCATTGCGAGACGTATGTCTGAGACTAACGGTGATGACTCCGGTATTGGATGCTATTCGTGGGGCACAGGCCGAAGCCGTGAGATCCGAGATGCAGAAGAAAGAACGGGTCGTTGGGTTAATTTCAGAGTTCGTTAAGGATGGACGAGGACTTCTGACGTTTCAGGGTCGGATTTGGGTACCGTTCGTGGGCGGTACGCGTGCTACTTTGATGGAGGAGGCTCACAGATCGAAATTCTCGATCCATCCCGGTGCTACGAAGATGTATTTGGACTTGAGGAAGGAATACTGGTGGCCCTGTATGAAGAGATACGTTGCCTGGTTCGTTGAGAGGTGCTTGACCTGTCGTAGAGTTAAGGCCGAGCACCAGAGACCGCATGGCAAGTTGCAGCCTTTGGAGATTCCTGAGTGGAAGTGGGAACAGATTACCATGGATTTCATCACCAAATTGCCGAAAACTGCCAGAGGAGTCGATGCAATTTGGGTGATTGTGGATAGATTGACGAAGAGTGCACACTTCCTTGCCATCAGCGAGAGTTCATCAGCGGAGAAGTTGGCGGAGTTATATGTGAGAGAGGTGGTATCTCGGCATGGAGTGCCGATCTCGATTGTTTCGGACCGTGATGTACGATTCACCTCCAGGTTCTGGAAGAAATTTCATGAGGAGCTGGGTACTAAACTGCATTTTAGTACCGCATACCATCCCCAGACAGACGGTCAGAGCGAGCGGACGATTCAGACATTGGAGGACATGCTTCGAGTGTGTGTGTTAGACTTCGGGGGTAGCTGGGATGCGCATTTACCCTTGGCAGAGTTTTCCTACAACAACAGCCATCATTCGAGCATTGGTATGCCACCTTTTGATTTGTTGTATGGTAGGAGGTGTCGGACCCCCATTTGCTGGGGAGAGGTGGGACAGAGAGTGATGGGCAGTACGGAGATCGTACTTCAGACGACAGAGCAGATTCAGCAGGTTAGACAGAGGTTATTGACCGCCTAGAGCCGACAGAAGAGTTATGCGGACAGACGCTGGTCCGAGCTTGAATTTCAGGTTGGCGACTTCGTTCTCCTGAAGGTTTCTCCTTGGAAGGGAGTGATCCGGTTCAGGAAGAGGGGCAAGTTGGGGCCCCAGTTCATAGGTCCATTTCATGTGATTGCAAGGGTAGGCCGGGTAGCTTATCGGTTGGAGTTGCCAGCAGAGTTGGGACAGATCCACAATACCTTTCACGTATCGCAGTTGAGGAATTATATAGCCGATGAATCGGCAGTGGTTCCATTAGAGGATATTCAGGTGGATGCGAGCCTGAATTTCGCCGAGAGACCAGTAGCCATCAGGGATCGGAAGATCAAGGTTCTGAGGAACAAGGAGGTACCTCTGGTGTTGGTTCAGTGGCAACACCGGAAAGGATCGGAGATGACTTGGGAGCCGGAGCGTGAGATGCGGGAGCAACATCCGGAGTTATTTGCAGAGTGAGACTTCGAGGGCGAAGTCTAGTCCTAGTGGGGGAGAGTTGTAACAGCCTGGAATTTCAGGTATTGTTATAACAATTGTTTTTGGGGAGTTTCAGGAGGGGACTCGGCGAGTCGGAGCCAGACTCGCCGAGTAGGACCACAGATTGGGTCGCGGATTCGCGACTGGACTCGACGAGTCCATTATGGACTCGGCGAGTCTGCGCTGTTCAGCGGAAACCCTAGCCGTTCGGTTTTGGAACGTATATAACGGACTTATAGGCCGTCATTTTCCGTCTTTAGCGACTGAGAAGAACCCTAAATCGGTTGTGGGCATCTAGAGCAAGGATTGAAGGCCATTGGTGATCTTGAAGAAGTTGTTGTGCAAGGAAGAGGAGAGTTTGGCTAAAGGAACAGCAAGGGAATCAAGTTCTGAGGATTGAGGACACAGAGAGTGCATTATTCAGGTAATATTTCGGATCATATGCTGCTATGTTGATGTGTGCATGGATTTAGGGTTTATGGAACCCTTTTGTGATTAGATTGATTATTACCCTTGTTCCCCAAACAATTATAACCCTGTATTAGGACCTTTAGAGGTCCAGAATGTCCCATGCCTGTGTATTTCGGGAATTAAGAGAGGTTTTGGATTGGAATCCTTATGCCTTAAGTCAAAAGGTAAATTACAAGTCTTGGGGTGTAGCTTGAGCACCTAATTGAAGGTCTTACGTGTTGTCCTAGCTTAGGAGGACCAGACCTATGAATGGTCGGGACAATACTGATCTCAGGAAGCAATTTGATCGACTGCATGGCATGGACTCGCCGAGTCCGATGAACAGACTCAGCGAGTAGCTTGGAGAATAACTGGGACTCGTCGAGTTGTTCTTCAGACTCGGCGAGTGGAGTCGGGGTGGCCCCGCGATTCTTCCACGAGGAACTCGTTGAGTCAAGAGGGATACTCGACGAGTAGAAAGGGAACATCAGGATTGGTGAGGACGACTAGACTCGTCGAGTCGCCTTAGCACTCGCCGAGTCCGGTCAAGTTGACCGTTGACCGTTGACCATTGACCAGAGTTGACCTACATGTGATTTCTTAGGGTCAGTGTCTTGAAAGATAAAAGTATTAACAAGGGATTTATGATATTATAGGGAGTCTGTAGCTCGGCGGATCGAGTGCGAGTGATTTCAGGAGTCGCTAGCTTTCATTACCCACGAGGTGAGTCTTCTCACTATACTGTACCCGGAAGGGTTTGACTGTGTGACCGGAAGGTCGGATATGATATGTGTTATAAGTGCTATAAATGGAAAGGTAATTGATATGCGTGCTATGTATGTTTATATAGGCCGGAAGGCAATATGTTATGTGACCGAAAGGCCGAATGTGATATATATTATATGTGCTATATGTGTTAGGATAAGTGTATTATGTGCTGTATATGTTATGGGCCGGAAGGCGATTATGTTACGGGCCGGAAGGCGTTGTATTGTAGACCGGAAGGTCAGGGCATGGAAAGGTGTATATGTGTAAGTAGTATACTGGGGAACTCACTAAGCATTTATGCTTACAATTGTTATGTATGTGTTTCAGGTAATAGCGAGGACCGTGGGAAGGCGCCGGCGTGATGTGTACACACTGCTGTTATTTCGAGATCTTGGGATTTTGTTGATTGTATTTGACACGAAACTTGGAATAATTATATTTACTTGAATAAAATCACTTTATTTTAAATGAAAATTTTGTTTGAAAATTTGCGTTGTTACACATATGTAAAGCCTCGATCCAATACTCAGCAGGTATGTGAGCTTTAAAAAGAAGAGTATGTATGATGTTGTTGATGGTGTGGATCAAACATTTAAACATCCCATTTTGTTGGGATGTTTTAGGGTAAGAGAAGCAGAAAACAATGCCATTTTGCTCAAATAAGGAGTGAAAATCATGATTTTCAAACTCACCCCAATGGTCACATTGGAAAGCTTTGATATCATTATTTAAATTGGGTTTTAACATAAGAACGGAAGTGATGGATTTTTCTTTTATAACTTCAGTTTTACTATGTAATGGATACACCCACGAGAATTGACAATAATGATATAAAAATAAAACATAATTTTTATTCCAGTAATGCTCGGGATAGGAGATGTCCAAATATTTGAGCGAACAATATCAAAAACATGTGAAACAACTGAAGTAGAAGAAATAAATGGCAACCTAACATGTTTGACAAGATGAAACAAATTACATGAAATTGAAGAAATGTGCTTATTACATGTAATAAATTTATTTGAAAATAAAAATTGAAGCACACGAGGACTTGGGTGCCCAAGACGTTGATGCCAAAGAGTAGTTATGTAAGAAAGAAACATAGATAGGTGTGATTGCTTCGAGATGGCAAGATAAATGTCACTCGATCTGTCGCATCTATGATGAACCTAACGTGTTTGAAAATTCTTCACAGAAAAACAAAATTTGTCAAATTCAACCATGGCATTATTATCAGTGGTAAATTACGAAAATATATAAGGATTTTATCAATATGAGGAGTAACAAGAACATTATGAAGATGAAGGGGATGATGGGATGAATGTAAAGAGGAATGAGTAGTGTGAGTGATGTGTAACATCCCAAAAATTTCAACAAATTTTAATTTTTCAAAACAACCCATTCACTAAAGGGGTATTTTCAAAAATCATTGTTTCTAAAACATTATTTAAAATCGGAGTCGCTTACGACATAGTTTTCAAAACATATTCATTATCAGAGTTTCCCAGAAATCGTAAGTTCCAAAAACACAAGGATGTGTACGGTCACGCCTTCACCTTGCCATAGTCCACTTAAGTTCCTGAAACCATAAACCAAAACTATAAGCATGAAGCTTAGTGAGTCTCTCCCAAAATACCAATACATAGCAAACAACACAAATATGATAACAATAGCATGCAATGGGTCCAGAGCTAACAGACTGGATTACCCCTGAGCCCACAACATAAGTCTGGCTTGCCCCATGGGTCCACAACTTATGTCTGGCTTACTCCCCGGCCTGATCAATCCTTGGAATGAATACCACTAATCCCTCAGTACGAGTATGGTATGCCCTTCCCAACCCTCAAATCATATTTGGAATGCTCATGATCCCTCAGTATGAGTATGGCATTCCCTCCCTAGCCCTCTGCTCATATCTGGTATGCTCCACGGTTTGTTGTCTACAACATGGAGTAGTACAACCTTAACCTAACCCATAATATGCTGACATATAATAGATAATAACATTTTCAAATAAATAGACGGTATCACATGTAGTCCTATAGATCTACCAAACTAGCATATCAAAACTAGCATGCATATCTACTCCATACTCATCATACATTATCAGGTTATCAAACCAATAGGCCAGCCTTGATGCCTTCATCCCGAAAGTATGGTGAGGAAGACTCATCTCACAAAATGGACCGAGTTGGTAAGGTCTGACTCCAAATATCAGCTCCTGACTCAGATGCCTACAACCACCATGTGACCAATTCCATTAAATTAGACAGCTGTCACACCCCGAAAACCGAAGGCGGAAACATTTTCGTGGCGGACTCCACGTTGAGTATCAAATCCAATGCACATAGTAAGCAAAGTAAACAACCATTACATTACATATAGAAATTTACATTTGTTCAAAAGTAAAGTTGTACAGTGTTATACATATGTATATATGAACAAAAGTAAGACGTGACTTCAACGTGCTCCATCTTCGCCAAAAGGATCATCGGGTACCTATCTAATGCGGACCTGAGAATACAAGCAGTTTGAAAATCAGCATAAAGCTGGTGAGTTCATAAGCGGTTTTTTTTTTGTGAAAATGAACAAGTTTCCTTTTGGTTTCTGAAAATGTTACGACCCAAGAAAATCCCATATTTTTTTTAAAAGTAATGTTTGGTTAACTGTTAGGTTACACGGTTCTGGTTATGTTTAACTGCTATCCCAGGAAAATCTCATATTTTCCTAATGTGAAAGATGTATACTGAAAACCTAGTTATCCTTGTAATGTTTATGTTAGTTCACCAATCCCAAAATGTAATGTAAAAGATGTACGCTTAAAATGTATTAGTTTTAACACGTTTATAAAACTAATAAATACCAAGTAAACTAGTTACTAAACCCATTATTACTAAAAAGTAAATCTCTGTTATCCAAATTGCGAGTTCCATAACCATACAATAGACTAGATATGGTAATATGTAGTCCACATCACCTTATGATTTTCGTCACCCTTGAACCTTTCGGTTCGGCTGTATCTAGCAGCTAGGTGTGGGGTAGTCAGCCCCGTATAGATCTATACACTCAAGTCACGCTCCTTATCTAAGAGATTCTGGTTACGGGGGCGGTCCTCCACTCGCGTATCTCTGTGGAGTGTTCTCCGAGGACGTGTCTCCAATTTATAGGAATAACAAATTTACTAGTAATAATACTGAAAGATCGAATGACTATCCTCCACTTGCGTATCTCTGTGGAGTGTTACTGAGGAAAAATCAATGTTCTAAGTTCAAATGTTATGCTTTTAACTTTTATAATGTGGGAAAACATTTGTGAAAATATAAATACATCAATTTATACTGTTTTTCACAAATAATATGATAATGTATTCTGTAGGTTCAGACGGTTGCTTATTACGACTGTCAGTGTTAAAAGCATATGTATATGAAACACAACACATATAAAACAAGTTTTGAGTACAATTATTACTTGTACTTTGCTTGTTTCACCCCCCCCCCCCCGAAAACAGTGAAAACATTGAAAAATGGTAGGGGTATGAACTCACCAGATGAGAAAATGTGTCAGTTTGGACGCTATATGTCGGTTCGGGGCTTGATAACGCACGAGGTTCCTATGTAATATGAAATGGTATACAAATGTATCTAATTAGACTTTAAATCACTAATTAGATATGATTACACACTCCAAGACGCGAAGACACTTCAAATCAAGTGTTTGGAGTGACCCGGGTGACATTTACGGACGTATATGGCTTGGATAATGAGTTTTCACTTCAAGAGTAAAGTCCTTAGGGAGTTTACAGCCCTAAACACCACACCCACATGAGTTCATGGACGTGAACTTATGAGTGCTGTTTTTGGATGCTAAATGGCGTTGAAACACTCGGGGGTTAAATCTAAGTTTGGCTTTAAGGCATTGGAAAGTATTTTGAACATTTTAAGGACCATTAGGGGATTTTACGGCAGTAAACTATGTGTTTACGGCCATAAAATCATGTGTGTCCATTCACAAGGTGTTTTGGTGGTCCTAATTCAATCACATGTGATTCCAAGTCATTTTACAAGTCAAGGGGTGAAGTTTGGGCATCATTTGACAT
The DNA here is from genome assembly GCF_052625555.1 of Lactuca saligna. NCBI lineage: Eukaryota > Viridiplantae > Streptophyta > Magnoliopsida > Asterales > Asteraceae > Lactuca > Lactuca saligna. The sequence goes on from NC_136424.1 coordinate 50,029,391, forward strand.
GGGTTTATGAGTTTACGGCCCAGGAACCCTTTATAGGGGGTTTACGGCTGTGAACACTCCAAGAGGTTGTTTTCATCAAGTTTAAGGTCCCTAAATCGATTGTGGTTGATTCTAGAATTTATTCCAAGGCCATTGGTGTGTTTAAGTGGCTTTTAAACACTCAAATGTGAGTTTACTCTCCATGAAGGTGAGTTTATGGCCCAAGCATGTTCTTGGGATGTAAAATCATGTTTACTCCTCAAAAATGATGTTCAAGGTGTTCTAAGTCCGAATTGGTAAGCCATTAAGTCATATCTAAGTCTCAAAGTTGGTTTGGAAGGGTTTAAAGGCTCAAAAACCCTCTTCACATGTGTTTACAGCCCAAGCATGTTCCAGGGTCGTAAACTCATGAATATGGTCCTTTTCCAAAGATTAAACACGAATTTGAAGGCTAATGGTGCTATACTATGAGTTAGGGAAGTTACCTTGATGAATTTGAGCCTTAAATTGGTGTTTTTGGACCTAATTCTTTGGTTTGAGGAGAGAGGTTAGAGAGAGAGAGAGAGTAGTGAGAGAGAGAAAAAGCTTCAAATGGAAGCTTAATCCTCTTTAAATAGGTTCTAAGTTATGGACACGGTAGAATTCTACCCGATATCAGCGTTATACGATGCTTTTGGTCGCACCCGATTAAGTTACCGTAACCCAATATGGTCGATTCTAAAATGTTTCCGATTACTAATATGGATTGTTAATATAAGTTCTAAACATGTTTAGACACTAATTAAGTCATAATAGAAGTCCCACAATTATGACTTAATTTAATGACGTAACGAAAACGAAATCGAAAACGACGAATATATTAACGAAAAGGGTTACAAATAATGGAGCGAACTCCGGGTTGTCACAACAGCTATGGTCTTTCCAAATATTTAGGAACAAGCTTCCTAATGAAGATGATATCCCAAATGGCAACCAAGGTGAAAGATCAATCCATTTTTTGTGCATTAGTGGGACTGGAAATCATACTTCATTTCCTCCACCTCCTCTAATAAATCTCCCTTTCCCCACAAGTTTCAAGACTTGATAAGTTCTAAGTCATTCAATCCCTATTGGCAAGTAAAGTTTATATGTGCTTACATCTTAGAGGATAAGTCACATATTGACAAGCTGGGAGAGTTGGGTGCTGGAGTCTCGAGGTAGCTGGTTGTTGACTTGGTTCTTCAGTCACTCCCGGATGATAGATCACGACATGACCCTTAATGATCTTACCTATTTGCTTGATGATGTTGAATCAGCAATGATTTGGAGCATTGGTAAAGCAAATTAGATTGAAAGATCTACTTCCCAAACCTATTTGGACGTTGACATTGGTGACATTGGAAGTCCAGAAAAACTTTCTCTTACGAATTGAAAGGGATCGGCCATGGTCAAGTCGTTTGACCTAATGGTAAAGAGAAAGGCTAAGTCTGTGATATTCCCATATACCATTTCCAAAGAGTCCATATGTTTCCTTTTGACTATAGGAGGGGTATTGGTTGCGAAGCTGCCGAATTTACCTGAAACCTCATAAGGATGGTAAAGTCAAAAGTTTGACTCTACTTCAGGTAAAGTTAGTTATCTAACTCTATTAAGTCTCTTTTGGAGATTCTTAATACATGATGTAATGTAATTACATTTTGATGTTTTTGAATAATCAAAGGAAGCTTAAATAAAATGTGTGCTGATTCTGATCGCATGGTTTGATGACCAGAATTTTGAGCCACTACATAAGAGTTATGAGATATTGCTTAGGAATAGATAACAACAAAGTTTTCATATGAATTTGCATTGTAAGGATAAGTTTTTCTGCAAGTTTTTAAAATAAATTTTTTTTTTATTTTAAGTATCCTTACAAAGCCATTTGTGAAAAATTTGTTGCTTATATGTTTCCATTGATAAGCAATGTTGAAAAATGAATTTGATTCTTTTGTTTGTGGTAGTGTTATAATTTATCAAATAAGGAAAGATTCTCATCACCCAAGTTTCAGTTGGATAGAAACTTGGAATCATGCAAGTTGTATTGTGTGATGAATGAGAATTTTGATCTTTGGTAAATTAAGACTAATTCCTTGTTCACATTCGCATGTGAGTCAAGCCAAGGACTAAAGGAGCGGGTACATTAGGTTGTGCACTAGTCAGGTCCACCACAAAGGTTGATAAGATTATTCGTTACGATTTACTAAAGTTTAGTAAATATGATTATGCTTACAAGTTTATGTTGGGTTTTGAGCAATCTAACACTTCCTAAGTGTGCATGCAACCCTAATAAACCTTGGATCTATGTTTGTCTAAATACATGCAAAATAATAATTTTCCAAGGTTTATAACCTATCTAACATGGCATGGGGAACATTTCAACATAAAAGAGTTAGAAGAGATTACATACCTTTTGGTGAGTTTGGTTCTAAGGAGTTTGAGGGCCAAGCACCAATAGTGTGAATGCCTCAAATGGAATCACAAACACCACAAACTCTTGGAAAACTTTGAGAGAGTATACACCTTGTATAAAATCGGCCACACACATGCACACACACACACTAGTTCACTAGTTTTCTCTTAGGCTCCATTTCATGCTCCATAAGCATGCTTATATAGTGTGCATGGTTAGGGTGAAACCCTAATAACCCGTGTCTTTTCCTTTTCCAAGGATCCATGGGTTAAAAGCTCCATGGATCATCCATGGACTTCCACATAAGCCTAGCCCATTAACAAATGAGTATTAGCCCACACTATATAAAACAAATAGCCCATAATTTAATTAGTATTCCTTTTAATCTCTAAATTAATTCATAATTAATTTAAGACTAAAACTAATTAAATAACGTAACTTCATATTAATATATTATAACTCATAATATATTAATAAACATATGTGTATAACTCTCATAAAATTATCCATAATAGTTTGGATGAGATGCAACCCAAATGGACCATGCCGGTCGGGTCAAGTATATACCAAATAAGTTATGGACTTAGACACCTTATCCAACAGTTTAAGTGTAATTATGAAACATTGGATAAGTTTTAATGTATGACAGAAAGAATAAGAGGAATCAAATAAGGTAGAAAGATAAAAGTTTCTCCAATCTTAAGAGATGGGAGAGTACTTGTGTATCGTGTTTTATGATTATCTTAGTGATTATGGAACCATATCACAATTGATCCTCTAAGGACACCTTAGTGTATTTGTTGGCTAAGGAGAGGAATCGTGAATTGTGGAAATGGTTAAATCAAAAGATAAATCATACTTCGTTCCAAAACCAAATCTTAAAGTCATACTCCAAGATTGAGCTGCGAGTGACTTAATCTTTAGAAAGTTCATAAAACTTGTCAAATGTAGAGTAAGATGCTTCCTATTCTTTTACATTTGAAATTGGTAAGTTGTGATGTTTTGGATAAAACAAAGACCAACTAAGACCAATTATGTGAAGTGTTTAACTTGATAAGAATCCATACTAACTCTTGAATATTTGTTTTGCCCAAGAATGGTTCTTGACAAGAGAATCTTATATATCAAGAGGACAGTGGGAGTCTTAAAAGATTTTGAGATGGTTTGAAGAACTAATCAAGAGTATTGTTAATCACTAGCCCACGACTTGAGGTTTGTAACCTATCGTGTTGACATATTCTTATTTCTGTGTCTATTCCAGTAAAAGTTGGTTATGCTTGTGAGTTCTATGAGTTCTCAATTGTTTGCATAACAACCTGGAAGCAATGGTAGGCCCTTGTGCTGCCAGGTGGCAAGAAATTAAAATTGAACAAGTTCAGTCCATATGTGTTTGGATTTGCCAATAACCTTGTCTTGTGATTATGGTTATGACAAATTCACATGGATAGGAACACTTGCACCATAAAATCTAAGTGTCATAAGGTTTCTCTCCGATTCATGAAAATGATGGTGAGGAAACTCTTTCACTAAGTAGATTTTAAGTAGATAGAAATTGTGAGAATGACAAAAGGTTTAAACATTATGATTACGACATCCCTCTTCATAATTGTTTAGACACACAAGTGACCTATCTAAGGAAAGGTGTATGATTTTGATAAAGTCTTATCAAAGCATCTCATATCAGAAATTTGAACTTTGGTAAGAAAGTCAATAAAGTATTGTTTTTCTAGAAGTCTAGTTGATTTGTGAGTACATGTCAAAGCTAGTGGGAGCATAAATGTTATGCTAGTAAGATAATAATCATTATGATAGTGGGAGAATGATGATTATGTTGCAAGTTAGCAATGTTAAATATAGAAAACAAAAGTTTCAATTTGCTTTGAAAAGTTGTTTCCCTATAATTAAGGGAGAGGATTTTATACTTCATTCCATTTCTACAAGCTTAGATTGAGATTTTAATCTACTTTGGTCAAGAATATATAAGAATGTTACGTCGGAATGGTTCAACATAAGGAAATTCTATATATGTTGCGTTCCTAAAATTCAATTATAATTACGACATACCTCTTCATAGTTCGAATTATGAGAACATGACAAATAAAGAAATGTATAGCATGAATCGTGTCTCATATGCTTTGGATATAGGATCGATTGCATGTGCTATAATATTCAGCCATTCTAAATTTTCCTAATGCTTAGGGCATTAAGAAGGGAAAAGGGATTAGAAATGGATATGACTAAAATGATTAAGCAGTTGTCGAGAACAATTTGAGGTTTTCCAAAGGTTGGTTACTTATGGACAATTGGAAGTATAGAGTAAGGACCATATTGACATATTTTGAAAAAAAGGAAACTCTTGTTCAAAAGGTGATGGTAAAATGGGAATATGGAATTGTTTCCACATGTGGAAGATTAAAGAACTTAATGCAAAGAAGGATGTTCAAAGGAATGTACTTTGAATTTGAGACTTCATTTCCATTGGAATACTTTGTAATGTCTGTTGCTAAGTCTTTGTGACTTGTGTGTATATTCATTACAAGAGGATCATTGCATATAAATTTAGAATCTAACAAATTATAGTAAATGACAAGAGTTTGGTATTCTTACATTTACAATAAGGATTGGAATTGTGAAATAAACATCATTGAAACGTTGTCAATCAATCTGTTTCACAAAGAGAGGACCATATGTAAACATAGTGTGCATACTTGGAGTATGGCATAGCTATTGTTTGGAAAAAAAATAAAGTGTGCGTTCTTGGAGCATGGCATAACTATTGTTTTAATTCAAGTATTAAGTTGATTAATCGAAACATGAATAATGAGTAATTCAAGTATTTGTGATCAAGTGTAATTAATTAAACTAGAGGGGCTGATTTGTAATTATGTGATAGTTACAAAATAAGGTAAGGATTATCTTAAATATATGGTGAACGAATTTGAGGTGATAAGGCCTTAGAATTCGACTATGATAAGGATTCAAGGATTATCTTATGGGTTGCTTTGTGGATAAGCAACTAGATAAGGATAATGACTGAAACCCTATCTCTACACCTATATAAAGACCCTAAGGCTCATGAATTCGTGTATCCCTTCCCAAGAAGTCCTAAGGACGAATTCTAACCTCTCTCCTCTTTCTTTATACCTTCTCCATTTGCTCTTGGTGTTTGTAAGCCATTAGAGGAGTGACACTTGTGACTCTAAGCATTCCAAAGTCAATTCAAGGTGGAATTAGGATTGTTATTGCTATATAACAATCAAGGTATGTTCTTAAACCCATTCATATGTTACTATCGATTTCATATACTAGAATTAGGGTTTATAGTCTTGGATTCAAAGCATGTACAATAGAGAAATCTAGATCCAAGCATTAGGGTTTGTATGTGCACATAGGATGTCTTATGACCAAAACCCATCAGTGGTATCAGAGCCTAGGATGGTTTCAATTGTATTGATGCATTGTATATCTAAAAAAAAATTCGATTTTTGATATTTTAGAGGTTGGACTCGCCGAGTCCATAGCTGAACTCGCCGAGTCCAGAGTGACTCGACGAGTCCAGGCTTGACTCGACGAGTCAACTTGTCAGATAATGCTTATCTCGGGATTTCTTGCTGTTTTTGCATATGGATAGTTACCTTATCATGTTAGATCAATATTAATCCGATTATATGATATATTTGACTATATTTTTGATCTAAATGAAGATATTTATCAATTAATAAGATAATTATTTCCTTAAAAGATAATTGATTAATTATTTTGAGTAAATTGATAAATTGTTTTGCAAGAAATCATTAAATAAATCAAATATGGATAATTATGTGATTAAATGTTAATTTAAAATTATTTGTTATTTGATCCTTGTTGTTATGAAAAGTTTCATATATTCCCCTTTAGGTTTTATAGTTTAAATTTGAACCCAAAAGTTTTGTAGTTTTGAAATTTAAATAGTTAAAACCCTAATGTTTTGAAAAAAGGTTTCAAAACTTGCCCTCAAGTTTTGGGATTTAAATTTTGATTAAATAGTTTAATTTTGATGTATATTTAAATTCTAAACCCTAATGTTTTGAAATGTTTCAAAAACTTGCCCTCAAGTTTTGGAATTTAAAAGTTGATTAAAAAGTTTAATTAGGAATGTTAAATTCTAAAACCCTAGTTTTGAAAAGTTCAAATACACCCTTATGGTTTTATTAATTAATTAATGAGTATAATTAAAAGAGATTTAATAAATCCATAAAAGTTTAGGTTAACCATTTAATTGAATTAAAAGTGTAATTGTTAAAGTTAACCACATAGTATTTTAAATGTATAAAATGCACCCTATACTATATATATAACATTAAAACTCTAACATTATATATGTGTATGAGTAAAAGTCAGTCTTACCGTTAGTAGGCCTCATTCACGAAGCTGGTCTATAAGGGGTGTTTAAGGAAATTGCCTATAAAATGGCGATTGAATGGGTATCCACTCTTACCCACCACACTCTTGACTAGTGGAGGGTCGTTAGCCGAACGGGTAGGATAGGACAAAACCTTCCATTATAAGTATAATGAAATACAAAGTAACTAAATGTTTTTCTAATTCCCAATCTTAGTTACTTAGGCAAAATTGAATTGATGCAATTCCATGAAATTACACTTTGTGCCCTTGCGAAGACGTTAGTGGAGTGTGTATGGTTTACCGGCACACTAAATGGTTCTAAGCAAAGGTAGCAAAGGGTGACTCAATGTTTTTTATAGTTCGGTGGAGCGTGTGTGGTTTACCGGCTCATCAAATAGGTGACTATAACATGTGAGGGCACCATGTAAGTTTGCATGGTTATTCACACCCGCTTTGTGATCCTCGGCATCCCAGTCACAAACAAGAGGGGCATATCGAGATTTAAACATGCCATTGAAAGTTCAATGAATCTCAAAGGATCTAGGAGTTTTCATAGATTTAAAACTTAAATTTCTTTTTCGTTTTTCGTGGTGGAAATTAGTGAATCGTCATTCACTTACCTTCAAATATTCTGCAATAAGGGTTACGACATCCCTCTCCCGAGTTGTAGAATATTGTGTTGGGTCCTAGCCTTAGTATTTCATTTGGGTGATTTATTAAGGAATCAATCTATCAACTAAGTTGAATTCGTTTTTCTCCCATTTTGTAGATGTCAAAGTTCGACAACTATGGTCTTCCCAAATCCCGTGGAACAAGCATTCCACATGAAGATGATATTCCACGATTCGATCGAGGAACAAGAGATCATGCTTCACTTCCTCCTCCTCCTCCAATTATTCTCCCTAACCCACAAGTTCAAAGACTTAAAAAGTTCAAGATCACTCAAGCCCTTTTGGCAAGTAAACATAAAGAAGGAAAGTCGGTGTGTGCACACGTCTTAGGGATGAAGTCACACATTGATAGGTTAAGAATGTTGGGATCCATTGTCTGTGAGGAAATGGCTATTGATTGGGTTCTTCAGTCACTTCCTAACTCATATAGTGAGTTCGTAAGAGAGTACTATATGATAAACCGCGACGTGACCCTTATAGATCTCACCTATATGTTTGTTGCTGCTGAATCAGCAATGGTTTGGCGCAATAGAAAAGAAAAGTTGATTGGTGAATCTGCCTTCGAGACCTCTATGGACATAGACAATGGCAACAAAAGACATGCTATGATTGAAAAGATTGATCATAAGAGAAAGGCGATGTCTGAAGTAGTTCCATGTCCTGTTCCAAAAAGAGTCAATTTGCTTTTATTGCCAAGAGAAGGGGCATTGGAGACGAAGCTGCCCTATTTACCTAAGAGATCTAAGAGATGAGAGAGTCAAAACGTATGGCTCTAATTTAGGTAAAATCCATTGACTAACTCTTTTAAGCTTCATTCTAGATTCTGAATACATAAGATTACAATTGATGTTTTGAAGGATCGAAGAAAAGAAAAGAAGCTTAAGGGAAGAAGTGAGCAGAATCTAACCGTGAAGGAATGGATTACGATCGCGTTTCTCGAAGATTAGATTCTTGAGCAACTACTTAGAGTTAGAATTAGATTGCTAAGAAAGATGTATTAGCATAAGTTTTTCAATGAGTTGCATTGTAAGGACAAATTTTTCCGCAATAAAATAAATTTTGATTTTAAATTTTATTTATTTATCCTTACAATGGCGTGTGTGAAAAATTGATGTTAAAATTATTAGCAATAATGGATTTGTTTCTTATTGTGTTATGGAAAGTCAAGAATTTACCAAATAGGGAGAGTTTCTCATTGCCCAAGTTTCAATTGGACAGAAACTTGGAATCATGCAACTTGGTTGCACGATGAATGAGAAATTTCATATTTTGGAAATTAGACTAATTCATTGACAAAGTGTCAAGTGAAGGACTAGGAGATCAAGTACACAAAGTTGCGTGTTGATCAAAGTCCACCATAAGAGTAACAAAGACATTCGTCATGATTTACTAAAGGTTTAGTAAATATGATTAAGTGTAATTCTGAATTGATTGAAAATGTTTAAATCAATAGCAGAACGAATAAGAAGAGTCAAGTAGGCAGAAAGATAAAAGTTTCTCCATTCTAAGAAGAAGGGAAAGTACCATTTATGCTTTATAATAGGTCTTAATGATTAAGAACCATATCTCAATTGATCCTCTAAGTACAATTATATGTTTAAGAAGAGGAATCAAGGATTGAAGAAATGGTTAAATCAAGAAGTCTATCATACTTCGTTGCAATAACAAGTCTTAAAGTTAAGATTGTGACAACGAGTGAAAAGTATTAAAGGTTTATAACGTTCATCAAATGTGGAAAGTTGTGATGTCTTGGATAAGACAAAGACCAACTAGGACCAATTTATGAAGTGTTTTGATACAAGCTACACTAACTCTTGAAAATTTGGTTGTCAAGAAATGTTTATTGACAAGAGAATCTTATATGTCAATGAGTCAGTGGGAGTCTTAATGGTCTGGAAAGGTTTCAAGAACAAATCAAATAAACCTTATCGATCATCACTAGCACACGAGTTGAGGTTTACAACCTATCGTGTTGACAATATTTTGATTTTGTGCTGTTCCAATTGAGTTAATTATGCATGTGAGTCCTATGAGTTCTCATCTTGAACGCATAAAAGGCAAGGCATCTGAATCAATGAAAGGTACATTGATAGGAAAAGGTGAGCTGCTTAACTACTTAGAAGACGTGGTGGGCAGCTGTGCTACCATAAGGAAAGAAATCAAGATTAAAAAAGGCTCGGTCCATATGAGTTTGAATTTGTCGTAAACTTTGGTTTTAACAAATTCACATGGATAGGAACAAATACACCATTTAAATCTAAGTGTCATAAGATTTCCTCCTTCATGAAAATGATTGTGAGGAAATGCTTTCACTAAGAAAGATTTTAAGAAGATAGTGATTGTAAAATTGCATTCTCAAATTCGATCATGGTTACGGTATCCCTTTCCATAATTTGAATTGTGAGGTTTGGCAATTAGTCTTAATTGTTAAAACACACATATGAACTATCGAAGGCAAAGGTGTATAAGTTCAAGAAGCCTTGATAAATGATTATCAAAGCACTAAGTATTAGAAACATGGACTTAAGAAATTCAATAGGTCTTGTTTTTTTCTGAAAGTTAAGATGTTTCTGAATACATGTCAAAGCTAGTGGGAGCATAAGTGTTATGTTTTACAATGATCATCATGATAGTGGGAGCATAAATGTTATGATTGTATGATTATTAAGGCAAGTATTGCAAGTTGGCAATATTAATTATAGAAAAACAAGAGTTATACCTTGCAAAGTTGTAAGGATGGAATAGTTGTTTTGCTATAATTAAGGGAGAGAATATTATGCTTCATTTCAAATCTAAAGGCTTAGGTTGGGAAATGTTAATAAATTTAGTCAAAGGTACATAGTGTGTTCTTAAAATTTCGATTATGATTACGAAATTCCTTTTCACAATTCAAATTTTAAGAACATAGCAAATAAAACATTGTGCATCGTGTCCCATACGCTTCGGGTATAGGATCGATTGTAAATGCTTTAATGTTTGACCATTCTAAAATTTTCCGAATGTCTAGCGCATTTAGAGGGAAAAGGGACTAGAATCGGTTTTGACTAAAATAATTAAACATCTATCAAAGGACAATCCAAAGTTCGACGAGGATTGGTTGCTTGTGAGTAGTTGGAAGCATGGTATTGAATGGACCATATCGACATTATTATGAATAGATAAGATTCTATTAAGAAATGAGTTGTCATATGGAACATATGGAAGCGTGTCCATACTGGGAAGTAAATATTGAAAATCTATGACTAGATTAGAAACTTTTATGCAAAAGGATGTTCAAAGGAATCTACTTTGAATGAGAGACATCATATCTAAGGAATTGTCTTGTAACAATCTCCATTATAGGACTTTGTAATATCATTGGCAATAGTCTTTGTGAATTTGGTGCAGTGACATTACGAAAGAATCATTGCATAAAATGTTAGAATCTAGCATATTCTATAAGTGGCAAGAATTTGATATTCTTAAACTTATGAAAAATGGATTTGGAGTTGTAAAATGAGAATGATTTGAAATGTGTCCAATGTGATCTATTTCACAAAGTAAGAACCATAGGTAAAGATTGTGTGCATGCTAGGAGCATGGGACAAGTGTAATAATTCAAGTAAGAAGTTGATTACCCGAAACGACAAATAATGAGTAATCGATATGGTGATAAATAAAACGTGTTTTATTTATGCTTAAAGGGTTGAGGCCATATGGGATTAGTATTATTCTTGTGTTTCACTTTGCATGTTTTGACTTCCAGACTAATTGAGTTTATTAAGAATAATCGAATTATTCGAACGGGCCACAGTCATTCATATGTTGGAAGTAGATATGAATGAAGACTGTCGTGAATTGGTGTGTGGATTGTCTAGAAGAGTATTAGACATAAGCAAATGTTTGCTGCAACGTTCATGAGTGCTTACGAATATGATTTGAGCATTGGATTAAACCCACGCTCACTTGGATCACTCCATGAATTGTATCACGAGTAATTAGTGAGACGATAACATCTTATATTCTTGAAACCGATATGTGTGAGTTGTATCTTGCGAATCGGTTGCACATTGATAATATGTAAACGCACTAGTAACTTGGTGTTATAAAACATATTGTTGTGTGTGATTTGGTTAGTAAGTGCAAGCAAACATTGTATCAAAGTTTATCCATTCCTTGTATTCAAAGAATAAAAGCAATATCTTTTGGGCCCCTCGATGGTTTAGTGATGACAAACGTAAATGCTCGGCCGGGCTAGGGCTAAATTGATTTGTTCAATTAGTCAGTCGTCATAAATCGGAAATCGAGATATAGTACAAAGAGAATGATTTGAAATCATATCTCATACGATATCTAGAATGGAGGAATATATGATCCCTTATCTAAGGACACGCGTATCTGATATGATCAGAGTTGACAACGGCTTTGGAAAGCTACGATTGCAGATCAGGATCTGAAGTCATACACAGAATAGTTGTTAGACTTATCCAAGTGGGAGACTGTTGGATTAGTGTCTAAGTCCATAACTATTTTGGTATGTACTTGACCCGATGGTGCATGGTCCTTTTGGGTTGCCTTCACCAAAGCAACTTGATTGGAGAAATAAATAAAGAGAGAGAGGATATTATGATTTATTAATATGTTATAAGAATAATATATTAAAGGAGAAATCATATTTGTTTAATTAATATTGGTCAATAATTAATTAAGAATTAATTTTGTGATCAAGTGTAATTAATTAAACTAGAGGGGCTGATTTGTAATTATGTGATAGTTACAAAATAAGGTAAGGATTATCTTAAATATATGGTGAACGAATTTGAGGTGATAAGGCCTTAGAATTCGACTATGATAAGGATTCAAGGATTATCTTATGGGTTGCTTTGTGGATAAGCAACTAGATAAGGATAATGATTGAAACCCTATCTCTACACCTATATAAAGACCCTAAGGCTCATGAGTTCGTGTATCCCTTCCCAAGAAGTCCTAAGGACGAATTCTAACCTCTCTCCTCTTTCTTTATACCTTCTCCATTTGCTCTTGGTGTTTGTAAGCCATTAGAGGAGTGACACTTGTGACTCTAAGCATTCCAAAGTCAATTCAAGGTGGAATTAGGATTGTTATTGCTATATAACAATCAAGGTATGTTCTTAAACCCATTCATATGTTAATATCGATTTCATATACTAGAATTAGGGTTTATAGTCTTGGATTCAAAGCATGTACAATAGAGAAACCTAGATCCAAGCATTAGGGTTTGTATGAGCACATAGGATGTCTTATGACCAAAACCCATCATAAGGACCATATTGACATATTTTGAAAAAAAGGAAACTCTTGTTCAAAAGGTGATGGTCAAAATGGGAATATGGAATTGTTTCCCCAGGTAGAAGATTAAAGAACTTAATGCAAAGAAGGATGTTCAAAGGAATGTACTTTGAATTTGAGACTTCATTTCCTTTGGAATACTTTGTAATGTCTGTTGCCAAGTCTTTGTGACTTGTGTGCATATTCATTACAAGAGGATCATTGCATATAAATTTAGAATCTAACAAATTATAGTAAATGACAAGAGTTTGGTATTCTTACATTTACAATAAGGATTGGAATTATGAAATAAACATCATTGAAACGTTGTCAATCAATCTGTTTCACAAAGAGAGGACCATATGTAAACATAGTGTGCATACTTGGAGTATGGCATAGGTATTGTTTGGAAAAAAAACAAAGTGTACGTGCTTGGAGCATGGCATAACTATTTTTTTAATTCAAGTATTAAGTTGATTAATCGAAACATGAATAATGAGTAATCAATATAGTGCTTAGATAAAAGGGTTTTATTTACACTCAAGAGTTTGGGGCCATATAGGATTAAGTATTTTTCTTGTGTTTCACTTTGCATGTTTTGACTTCCTGAATAACTAGGTCATTCTTCCCGAATAACTAAGTTATTTAAATCGTCCACAGTCAATTATATGTTGGAAGTAGATATGAATCAAGACTGTCTTGAATTGGGTTTGTAGATGTCTAAAGTGTTTAGACATAGCAAGAGATTCTACAACATTCATGAGTGCTCATAAGTTCTGAGTATTGGATTCAACCCACGATCATTCGAATCACTTAATGGATTTTATCATGAGTGAATCATAAGACGATAATATCTTATATTCTTCAAACCTAGAGATATGAGTTGTTGACTATGAGTTGGTTATACATTGATTGCACGAAAACGCATTGGTAACTCGATGTTATAAAACGTGCCTTTTTTGTATGACTCAACAAGTAGTCAGTACAAGCATATGAGTCGAAGTTTATCCATTCCTTTTACCCTCAAAGGGATAAAAGTGATATATGTGGGCCCCTCGATGATTTAGCGATGACAAAATGTAAGTTCTCGGCCGTGCCAGAACTGATTTGATTTATTCAATTAGTTAGTTGTCATAAATCGGAAATCGGGAAACAACAAATGGCGAGAGATAATGATTATAACCATGTAGCAGTCCATATGATATCTAGAATGGAGGATTATATGATCACTTATCTAATGGACGCGTCATTGATTTGTTCAGAGTTTGACAGCAGCTTTCGAGAGCTACGATTGCTAGGTGGGTTATGAAATCGTACTTGCAATAATAGTTTTAGACTTATCCAAGAGTGAGACTATTGGATTAGTGTCTAAGTCCATAACTATAATTGGTATATACTTGACCCGACCCGGTATGGTCCATTTGGGTTGCATGGCATCATGCATTTGGATAGACTAAAATGAGAGAAATAACACAAGGTTTATTAATATATTATAAGTTCTAGTCTATTAATAAGATTATTTAATTAGTATTTATCAAGAATTAATCTAGAATTAATTAAGTGATAAAAAAAAAAAGACAAATTAAATATATGGGTTGATTGTGTAAATCATCCGTACTTGTATAGTGGGCTAATGCTCTATGGATTATCAAGTTGGGCTAAAACCCAAAGGATGCTCCATGGTGTATTTGAATCAATGGATCCAAGGAAATGGAAAGCTATAACAATTAAGGGTTACCCTAATTGTGACTAACTATATAATGATCTTATTATTGAAGAAATCAGCCACTATGTGTGTATGTGGAGGGCAAGCCGATTTCATGAAGTGATGATTTCTCTCTAAGTTATTCCAAGTGCATATGATGTTGTATGAACCATTTGAGGTGTCACATTGGAGGCACTAGGCTCTTGAGCTCCATGGAATCAAGCACCAACAAAGAGGTATGTATTTCTACTAGTTTCTATATTACTTGTACTTCATAATATGTTAGTTAGGGTAAATACCTTGGAAATTGATATTTGCATGTATAATAGAGAAAACATAGATCCAAGGTATTTAGGGTTGCATGTACACCATAGGAGTGTTAGAATGCTCAAAACCCATCATCAATGAGCTAAGAAAACTAATCGACTTGAACTATATAATAGATACAATATACACTAAGATTTATTATTTATTGTAAGGAAATGATACGAAGAATCATAAAATATCAATGATTACATTTTAGACAAAGATAATATAGTAATATTACAGTATAATAATACCTTACATTTTCGATAAAGATAATATAGCAATATTACAATATAATAATACATTATGTCAAATGGAGAGAATACAGTAAAAATACAGTAATATAATATCATATGTAATGATTTTTTAACAAAAAAAATACAATATTGTTACATTAAGATAAGATAATGGCATCTAAGACACAAATAAACTATATTTTATATATATATATATATATATATATATATATATATATATATATATATATATATATATATATATATATATCTTTTGTCAGACAAAAAAAATATAACACCATGACCATCTATTAGATAGAGAGGAAAAAAAGTAAAGTTATAGTAATATAATACCCATTGTAAAAAACTAAAATTATAATAATATAATACCCATTGTAAGATAAAAAGAATACTATTACATTAGAGTAAAAAAATATTATCTATGAGAATAGTATACACTAAGATTTGTGTAAGATAATAATCTTTACCAGAAAGAGTGAATTTGGTAAGATAATTTTATCAGTCACAAAAAGAGAACAATTAAGATTATTACAAAATAATAATCTTTGTCTTTTTCCGTTAACAAAAACTAATGAATTTATCGTTAATAAGCCTAAAATATAGAGACTTTCCTAAAAATTACACGCTAAAATCCAAGATAATGTCTAAATCTTAAATATATAAAAGGTTAGGGTTTCTTGCCTTTAACATAAATAGTTATTGTTTTTTTTTTTTTTGTCTTTTTCTACTAAACTATTTGGCGTTTACATAAATAAGCTACAATTTTCAAACTTGAAAATACTTTTTAAAGAATGTTTAAAGGTAAACTTATATATATATATATATATATATATATATATATATATATATATATATATATATATATATATATGTTTATGATTAAATATGAATGATATATATTGTGTGAGTGTATGATAAGTTTTGGATCATTAGATTATGGCTAAGATTATATGATATACCATAATTACAATGGAACACAACACACATAAACATTTCTTTATAATAAGAAATTAAAAGTAATTATTATAAAGACATAATTTTTATTTTCATTAATTCTCAATAAGGAATGTATTGAATGAATTTCTGTAACCGATTGCAACCACATTTATTTTTTGTAAAAAGAGAAGTTTAATATTATCTGTGTGTTCTTTAAAAATACGATATAATATATTCTGCAAAAAAGTAATTAGTATTCTTGTATGTTTGTAACCGAAACCATGATTTAAGGAAAATATACGACTTCATTTTTTGGTTAGTAAATAATTATATTTAAACTTCCAAAATTACCTTTTACTTATTTAATTAATCATTTATTATTTTTCTAAATTCTCATTGGTTCACACATTCACACAATAATTAAGGTTTATATATAAACCTAACTCTCTCTCTCTCTCTCTATATATATATATATATATATATATATATATATATATATATATATATATATATATATATATATATATATAAAAGATACCATAAATGTGCGAATGAGAAATATTTTGAATTAGGCTTGAATTATATGATTAACTTGATTGTTTAAAATAAAATTTATTTTAACCAAAATCTCAAATTTTTTAGAATTAATTTTTATAATAATTCGAAGTGAAATAATTGTAGTATTCGAAGTGAAATAATCATAGTAAATAACCAAAATATTGGTAGGAGAAAATGAATTCAAGAGTATAATGAAAAAAATTGAATAAAGTATCTTCAAATAGTACCTTCTTTGATTAGATTTGGAATACAATCGATACAAGCATTTCGAGAAATGATGATCTGGAAATCTAGAGACTTTGAACATCGTCAGTGATGAGTTTTGAGGAAAATATACAAACCTATGTGTGCATGCAACCCTAATTGAAGATCTACATTTTCTCTAATTGAACATGCAATAATGAACAACAAAGTATAAACCCTAGATATATGGATGATAATTAGAAATCACATAAGAAGGGTTACAATTCATACCTTTAAGATTGTTATTGTAAACAATCTTGAATCCTTGCTTGAAAGACCTTTGGTAGCAAGAGCCATAAGTGTCGTGCCTCTAATGGTTCACAAACAAACTCAAGCAACAAAGGAAAACTATATATATATATATATATATATATATATATATATATATATATATAGAGATATATATATATATATATAAAGAGAGAGAGAGAGAGAGAGAGAGAGAAAGAAAGAGAGAGAGAGAGAGTAGAGAGTAGTGGAAGAGAAAGTTCGGCTCTGAGGTTCTTAGAGTAGTCATCTCTGAAATTTAACCCTATGGAGGGTTTATATAGGTGTTAAGAAGGTATTGGATAAGACAGGTGTATTCAAGTTAACCCTAATCCCTTAACTTCCTCCTTAAGGCATCCAAGGCACCATTAGAGCCCAAGGAAACCCTATAGATGCTCTATATTTCGTTCCCCCCTATTTAGGGAGGTTCTAGAGTTGCCCAACGCTCAACTTTTAAACATTATCACCTTTAGTGCCTGCAGTTTAATTAATTTCTTTAACCCCAAAATTAATTCCAAATCAATTTCTGATTAAATATTAATTAAATAATATGATTTCTTATTAATATATTATTTCCATAATACATTAATAAATCATTTATATTGGTTTCTAATTAATTTACTAACCAAGTAATAAATTAATAAATCATTCTTCTCTCTCTAACAGTCATCATATTCAATTGCCAGGTTTGAAGTCAACCTAAAAGGACTGTGCTACTATCAATTAAAGTTTATACCAATTATAGTTATGAGCTTACACACCTAATCCAACAGAGATGTAGATAGAGAAATCGTAGGAGTTTTTCTAGACATAAACTATACATTTGAGTGAGTGAAATTTTTTCTGAATGCTTAAACTGAAACATAAATTTATTTATAGATGATCTTGTACTTGATTAAAGAATCTTCTTGAATAATTTTCTTGTGTGGTGGTATTATCTTTAGAAATCTTCTTTTTTAGAATTTTTATTTTCTCTCTTTTCTTCTTGTTATTATTAAGCATCTTCTTTTGATAAAAGCCTTTTGTCTTCATATCATATCTTCTTGAATGGCCGACAAGGTAATTTAAGCATCTTCTTTTGGTGAACTTCTTTTGTCTTCATATCATAATTGAAACTGATCAATGGATTTGATAATGACCTGTAATTTTCTTCTTGATAATATTTTGATAAATATTTTTTACATACACGTTTATTACACATGTAATATTTAAACATATCTTACCCACACTTTTGAAAAACTATTAATCTTGAAAAACATTGAAATGAAATACCCTATATTGAAGGTATACACAAAAAAATATTTAGAATATTTTATTCTTCGTATGGATCATCAAACTGGTCATGAGGGTCTTAAAGTAATTGAGTTCTTAGAGTAGATTCATTTGATGCTGTAGGGGATCTACGACTATCTTGTAATAAACGGTGAAGTTCTTTTTGTGATGAACCGACATCATTAAGAACTCTAGCTACTAGTTCGGGATCAGTGAGACGAGCATTCTTGATTTCTTCTGTTTATGCTTTTGTAGAATGATGGATTTCTTGATAATATTTTTTTGGGGATTTAAGCATTCTAACACTCTTATGGTGTACATGCAACCCTATGTGCTTTAGATCTATGTTTTCTCTATTTTACATGCATACATTCAAAATTCCAAAGCATCATCCTAACTAGCATGTTATGAAGCAAGTATACTACAAAATTCTAGTTAGATGACATACCTTTTGATGGAGCTCGAAGTCTTGAACCTGTAAGAGCTTAGTGCCCCAAGTGTTGCACCTCAAATCATTCACACAACACCACCAACAATTGGAATGACTTGAGAAGAAGAATACTTCCACCAAAAATCGACTAGCCCTCTTTGTGTATGCACTAGTGCCAATTTATGAACTAGAGGGGTCCTTATATAGTGTGGCTTAATCAGGGTTACACCATGTAAACCCTAATGTGTATGACCTTCTATATTCATCATGCTCCGTGGGTTAATGCCTCCACGGAGTATCCATGGGTTACCACATGGGTTTAGCCCAACATGAAGAACTATGGATCATAAGCCCACATATATAAGAATGAATGATTTACATAATCGATCCCCATATATTTAATTAGTCTCTTTTGATCACAAAATTAATTCCAAATTAATTCTTGATCAATACTAATTAAATAATATGATTTCATATTAATATATTAGAACTTATAATATATTAACAAATCATAAGTATCCTTTTTCTCATTTGTCTATCCAATTGTTCTGATGTCATGCAACCCAAATGGACCATGCTACTCACAGGTCAAGTGCATACCAATTATAGTTATGGGCTTAGACATCTAATCCAACAGTCTCGCACTTGGGTAAATCTAATAACTATTATTTCAAGTATGACTGTGCAACCTAACTAGCAATCGTAGCTCTTAAAGTCGTTGTTGAACTCTGGCCCAGTCAATAACGTGTCCATTAGATAAGGGATCATATATTTCTCCATTCTAGATATCATATGGACTTAAGACATGGATTATAATCATTCTCTCTGTCTGTCTTTTGTTTCCCGATTTCCTATTTATGATCACCGACTAATTAAACAAATCAAATCGATCTAGGCTTGGCCAAGCACTTAGGGGTGCCATCATTAAATCATCGAGGGGCCCACAAATATTGCTTTTATCCACATGGGGTAAAAGAAACGGATAAAATTTGACCTGAATGCTCTCTTGTACTTACTCATCAAAAACCGACTCGCAACTACAACTCACACATCTCCATTTGAAGAATATAAGATATTATCGTCTCATGATCACTCGTGATAAAATACATGAATTGATTCAAATGAGCATTGGTTGAATCCAATACTCGAATCTTATTCCAAGAGTACTCATGAACACTACAACCACTTTGTCCTAGACAAACTACAGACCCATTCATGACAGTCTTGATGGGTTTTGGTCATAAGAACATCCTATGTGCTCATACAAACCCTAATGCTTGGATCTAGGTTTATCTATTGTACATGCAAGTTATCCAACACTATAAACCCTAATTCTAACATATGGAAATCGATATTAACATATAATTAGGTTTAAGATATCACCTTGATTGTTATGTAGCAATAACAATCCCAATTCCTCCTTGTATTGACTTTAGAAAGCTTAGAGTCACAAATGTCACTCCTCTAATGGTTCACAAACACCATAAGCAAGAGGATGAAGAGGAGAGAGGATGGAGGCTGCCCAAAATGTGTTCTAACCCTAGAATAGTAGTTCCCCACGTTTTTGGGTCATAAGGGGTCTTTATATAGTGAGGCTATTAGGGTTATCTAACAAGGAAACCCTAATTTGGATGCTTAAGCCCTAAGCAACCCATGGACTCCATTCCTTAAGGCCTTGGACGATTTCCCCATGGGTTTCCCCATAGAATTCGTCCACTCCTCAATACAAGACAATCCATGGCCCAAATTGCAATTATCTTATAAGTACAATTCCAGTCCCTTAAGTTTAATTAATCTCTTTCAGTCACAAAACTAATTACCAATTAATTATTGACGAATATTAATTAAACAATATGATTTCTCCTTTAATATATTATTCTCATAATATATTAATAAATCATATTTAATCCTTTCTCTCCATAATTCATCCTATCAAGTTGCTTTGGTGAAGGCAACCCAAAAGGACCATGCACCATCGGGTCAAGTACATACCAAAATAGTTATGGACTTAGACACTAATCCAACAAGTCTTGCCTCAATATCTATTTCCAAAGTATGATCGACTGTGGATGGTTTGAATAACCTAGTTATTCGGGAAGTCAAAACATGCAAAGTGAAACACAATAATAATACTAATCCTATATGGCCCAAAAACTTTTGATTCATATTGATTACTCATCATTGATTGTATAATGTTTTGGATAATCAACTTAATACTTGAATTAAAAAATAGTTATGCCATGATCCGAGCATGCACACTATGTTTGTCTATGTCCTTACTTTGTGAAGTGGATCAATTGAAAAACATTTCAATGATTCTTATTTCTCAATTCCAAGGTCTTATTGTAAATGTAAGAATTCCAAATTCTTGTCATTTACTGAAATCTGTTAAATTCTAAACTTATATACATTGATCCTCTTGTAATGACTATTCACAAAAGTTACGGAGACCTTGCAACAGACATTACAAAGTATTCCAATAGAGAGAAATTCCATGGAAACGAAGTCTCACATTTAAAGTACATTCCTTTGAACATCCTTCTTCCATTAAGTTTTCTAATCTTGACACAGACTTAAAGAATAACTTCCACCTTATGCGAACATTTCCATATTCCTATTTTAACTATCACTTCTGAACAAGAGTTGCCTCTTTTCAGAACATGTCAATATGATCCCCTTCCAATATTTATACTATACATCCAACTGTCGATGAGCAACCAATCTTTGGTAAACCTCACATTGTCCTTGACAATTGTTTAATCATTTCAGTCATATCTAGTTCTAGTCCCTTTTCCCTCTTAATGCCCTAGGCATTTGGAAAATTTAGAATGGATAAATATTATAGCTCATGTAATCGATACTATACCCGAAGCATATGGGACACGATTCATGATGTCTTACATAAAGACATGATGCTTGACCAGTCTCTTGCTACAATATATTTTTTATTTCCCATGTTCTCATAAGTCAAACTATGAAAAGGGATGTCGTAATCATAACCGAATTTTGAGAACGCAACATATATATAATTTCCTTATGTTGAACAATTCCAACATAACATTCATATATATCCTTGACTAAAGTCGATTAAAATCTCAATCTAAGCTTGTAGAATTGGAATGAAATATAAAATCCTCTCCCTTAATTATCGCAAAATAACTTTTCAAAGTGAATTGAAACTTTTGTTTTCTATAAGAAACATTGCTAACTTGCATTACTTACCATAATTGATTATGCTCCAACTTGCACAATAATTATTATTTTACTAGCATAACACTTATGCTTCCACCAGCTTTGACATGTACCTAAAAATTAGCCGGATTTCTAGAAATCAATACTTTATTGATTTTTTTACCAAAGTTCAGATATCTGATACGAGATGCTTTGATAATACTTTATCAAAATCATACATATTTCCTTAGATAACTCACATGTGTGTCTAAATAATTATGAAGATGGATGTCGTAATCATAATGTTTAGGCCTTTTTCCATTCTCACTTGTCCATGTTAGTGTGTCGGTTAACCACCCACGCTCCACTAACGACTTTGAGAATGCAAATATCACAATTGCGATCTACTTAAAATCTACTTAGTGAAAGTGTTTCCTTACCATCATTTTCATGAATCGGAGAGAAACCTTATGTTACTTAGATTTTTTTTATGGTGTATGTGTTCCTATCCATGTGAATTTGTGAAACCATAATCATAAGAAAAGGTTAGTGACAAATCCGAGCTCATATCGATTAAACTTGTTCAATCTTAATTTCTTGCCACTTGGAAGCACTATGCCGACCATTTCTTCCGAGATGAGAACTCATAGAACTTACATGCACAGTCAACTTGACAGGAATGGGCACAAAAATAAGAATATGTCAGCATGATAAGTTACAAACCTCAAGTCGTGTGCTAGTAATTAACAACATGTTTTATTCTTGATTAGTTCTTGAAACTTTTTAAGATCCTTAAGACTCCCATTGTCCTCTTGACATATAAGATTCTCTTGTCAAAAACCATTCCTTGACAAACAAATATTTAAGAGTTAGTACAGATTCTTATCAAGACAAAAACATCACGTAATTGGTCCTAGTTGGTCTTTGTATTTTCTAGGACATCACTACTTATCAATTTCAAATGTACAAGAGTACAAAAACATTTTACTCTACATTTTATAAGTGTTATAAACCTTCTTAAGATTATGTCACTCAAGGCACAATCTTGGAGCATGACTCTAAGACTTGTTTTGGAACGAAGTATGACTCATCTTCTTGATTTAACCATTTCAACAATTCAAGATTCCTCTTCTTAGCCATACAAATGCACTAAGTTATCCTTAGAGGATCAATTGTGACATGGTTTTTCATAATCATTAAGATGATCATAAAACCTGATGCTAAAGTACTCTCACATCTCTTCAGATTGGAGAAACTTTTATCTTTCTGCCTAATTTGATTCTTCTTATTCGTCCTGCCATACATTGAAACTTTTCCAATGTTCAGAATTATACTTAAACTTGTAAGCATAACCATATTTACTAAATTTTAGTAAAACATGAGGAATAGTCTTATCGATCTTTGTGGTGGGCCGTGACCAGTGCACAAGAATGTGTACTCGATACGTCAGTCCTTCACTTTACTCACATATACATGTGACCAAGGAATTAATCTTAATTTACGAAGGATGAAAATTCTCATTCATCATTCAATACAACTTACATGACTCCAAGTTTCTGTCCAATTGAAACTTCGGTGATGAGAATTTTTCCTTATTTGGTAAATTTTGACACTACCACAAACAAAAGAATCTAATTCATATTGCTAACATGGAAACATACAAACATCAATTTCATAAATGCAATTGCAAGGAGATATGATATGAAATCAAACAATTTTATTATAAAACGCAGAAAAAACTTTCCTTGCAATGCAACTACAAGTGAAAATTATGCTATTACATATTTCCTAGCAATCTATCATAGCTCCTAAGCACCACCTCAAAAATCCAATCTTCGAACCATGCAATTAAAATCCATCCGCGCGATCAGATTCAACATGCTCTTACTTTTAAGCTTCCTTCCGGAAAATCCAAACCAACTTTCGACTTGAAAGGGTAACGAACTTTCGACTTTGTTCACATGCTAATACATATTTCCTAGCAATCTCTCTCTCTCTCTCTCATGTCACAAGGCTACTTTACCACATGCAAGTGGGTCTACATAAGTCAAACCGTTTACAAAGTCATACATGGATAACTTTGTACCCAACATTCTTCCCCTCAAAGTTAGGAATGGATGACCCACTTCAAATATTCCAAACTCAAGCAACTTCACAAACCAAGCCTCAAACGTGACACATGTAGAGATGGACATCAAATCTTCAATTCTTCCATGACTTTTCAATCTGGGTTCTAGAATGTGAGACCGTACAAACCGAGCATCAAAAGGTAATTAGGAGTTTCTCATTCTCCAAAAAATTACCCAAAATTTGAGCATTTATGCACACTCCAAAAATCTTCAATAATCAAAACCCATCATGAACCGAAATCACTTCTGAATCTCCAATCGAATCATTTCATAAACTTCAAATACTCGAGGTCACTTCGGTCTTCTAAGTCCGTATAATATGAAAAATTCAACTTTCGAATTTCCATATTTAAATCTCTCCCCATTTTTATAATCGAAAAATGATTATAAAACCAAAAAGGCAATAAAAAAACGCTCAATTCATAATTTTTCTATCCAAAACTCCCCCTTAACACATGGTATAAACATTTTACTTCAATCCGGAAAATCCAAAATATCTTCAATTTTTAGCTTCGTTCACATTATAATCCCCTTGACATTGGTTTTTTATTTCGGTTTCGTTTTTTCGTTTTTTTAATATATTTTTCAGGGTTTTGTTTTTTTATTTCATAGATTTCTTCATCAATAAATGTTGTTAGAATTTAACAAAAATAAATAATTTGCTAAAACATAATACAAGAGGAAGTTTGTTCACATTTAGTCATTGAACTTTTTTAGAGGGTAACGAACTTTTAACTTTTTTCACATTTAGTCACTAAACTTTTTTTTTGTTATCTATTTGTCACTGAACTATTGAAATAATTCACATTTTACCCTTTTGAACGGTAACAACCGGTCATAAGGGTAAAATGTGAACAGTTTCAATAGTTCAATGGCAAATTGATAACGAAAAAAAGTTTAGTGATAAAATGTGAACAAAATCAAAAGTTCATTTCCCTTTCAAGTTATTATCACTTCTTTTAAATCTTTTCTTCTATTCTATCTAATTGTTCTCTAATACTTGTTAAAACTTCATTTGAGTAATTGTTTTGACAAATAATATGTTGTAAAAATTTTTTCTGTTACTTGTTGATTTGGAATTTTTACTAGAGAAGTTGCTAAAATATCTTTATCAATAATAATCCATTTTTTGTGGATAATTTGAAATAGTTTCTTGATTAGAATCAATGTCTATGTATTTTTTTTTTAAATAGGCATAACATAGTCATTTTTTAATAGATAATCAATATTATGTTTATGAGCATAAAATAACTTAAACCAATGAAAAAATGGAGAATAAATTTTATTTGATGAAGCATAATCTCCCAAAGACCTAAATGCAGAAACCTTAAATAATATGAAAACTCTTTGTTATGCCAAACTCTTTTCTTATTATTATATTCTTTATAATATTCAATATTTTTTAAGTAATTAAAATCAACATAATATTCTTGTTTGGAAAAATCCATATTAACAAGTTTTTTGGTTAGGATTGAAGAAACATGTTTTATTCTTTATAAATTACGATTTCTTGACTGTTTGTATATCTTAATCATTTCAATTAATCGAGAAATTTTTCTATTTGTTTATTATATGCATGGCTATGGGTTTGTAGTTTTAATAAATAGTGTTTTTTGTGAGATCTTGAATCTTTTAAATATTGAATATTTTTACACACATTAGAGTTTATTTTCCAACATTTTCTTTATTATGTTAATACAAAACCGGTTATTTTTAGAACAATTAATCCGAATTTTAGAACTCATTTAACAAATTAATAAACTGTGAGTAAGATGATTAATTGAATAATTGATTCATTTTATGACTTTTTTAAAATGATCAATCTTAATTTTTAGTCTTCATATTTTAACTAATTGAATTGCAGTACGAGTTTGATATTTAGATATTAATTCTTTTACTTCTAATTGCTTTTCTTTTAAGTGTTTTGTAAAAGTGTTGAAGTCTTGCCAAAATTTTTTAAGTAAATTATTATTATAATTGTTATCGAAATTACAATATATTTGAATTTTATTACTCATATTTGTTGTTTAAAATTTTGAAGTTCATCTATAAAATCAGATTTAATGGGACTAGGTAAACTAGTTTCACTATTTATTTCATTTTGATAAAGTGGTTTAGCAATAGAATTAGTATAATCAACAACCTTTAGTTTTAAAGATCTTGATTTTAAAAATAAAGGTTTTGATGTGCCAACTTCTAGAACCAAAGAAAATCATGATGATAAAAAATTTATTGAAGAAAAATTTATATCAACCGATCCATCATTATGTTCAATAATATTATAAACTTGTTTTAAAGAATCTAAAGCCTTTGGTTCAATAATGTTTTGTAAATTTTAATTACATGATTGAGTAATTTCATACCATTTAAGTCTTTTAGATATATGAACCTGTTAGTATTTGCTTCAAAAATAATTGTTTCATTTCTTGGGCTTGATAGATGGCTTCTTGGTTCTAACGTGGTTGTCATGGTTGTATAGCAAACACGATAGATTATTGCTAAAGGCTTGGTATTATCTTTAAATTCTAAATTTTTTTTTCTACTGTGAAAACTAAGGTATCTAATATATTTTTATTGAATAATCCTACAAAAAAATTGGATAACAGTTAAAATTAATTGGTCTATTAGCAATATTTGTTTCTGTCACAGCTAAAATAGAATTTTGAAAATCTTTATGCCTATTATCTCTTAAAATTAGGAGAATAGGAGCATCAATACCAATTCTAAACAAAGGTTTAATAGCAATTTGTATTAAACCGAATATGCAGAAATTTATATTTTTGTCTATGTTTTAAAATAGATTTAAGTGATAATAGATTTAGATTCGGTTGGTTTTGACCAATAGACATAGTTTGTTCGGTCATTTTGATTGAGTAACTTTGAAAATAATCGAAGGTTCCTATTTTATATATTGTATTTATATTTTGTTTTTGGTATTGTCCAATCATTTAAACTTTGTTCTATGCCATTAATAGTTTCTTCGATAGAATTTATTTGATTTTTATCATAGTCTGGTTCTTCATTAATACTTTTACCAGGAATGTATCTTTTAGATAATTTGCGTGAAAGCCTACTCATATTTGAGTTATTTTGTTTTAAAATTTTATAAGCAAGCTTACTTGTTTTAATAATGATGAATAGAGGGAAGTCGTCTCGGCGATGATTGTGGTCCAATATCGCGACTTATTTCATTATTTGTGCGTTTTACACTAATCCAACCAATCATTAGTCTTGACTCTGAATCATAATTATTAAAACTCATAATTTTCTTCGAGAACTGTAAACCAAAATTAATCAAATTTGAAATAATACAATCACACATAACCACCCAAAAAATCTTTATTGGCTCTGATACCATATATGGGAAAAGTGAATATACTCTCAAAACATCCACTTTACATTGAACTCTAAAGAATTTAATGGATTTCCACATCATCATCATTATACTTTTAAACATAGTTATAAATTTAAAACTAAAAGATATAATAGTTAAAAAATACATTAATTAAAAATTATAAAACGTAAAACATTTAATAACTAAAAATATATTACTTCAAAAACATTAAAGCTAAAACACACGAAACCTAAATAATATAATATCCAAAAATATGGTTAATTTTATTCGTGGTTTAGTTAAAAAAAATAAAATCAAATATAAAATAATATAAAAGTATGATTATATATATATATATATATATATATATATATATATATATATATATATATATATATATATAAATTTAATTGAAAAAGAAAAAGATTAATTCCATTAAACCACCCAATGATTATACAACTCTTCCATTCAACCCTCTTATATTTCATCACCTACACTCCATTCAACCTCTATTCAATTATAATCATCCTCGATTCAACTCCTATTAAACCCCGATTATGGATGCCCTTAAGGGTATATAAGTTTACATACCTCATATATAAATCTATGTAGTATTTGTTATACATGGGTTTGAATTTCTTAGAAAAAAAAAACAGTTTCATATTCAGTAATAACTCCAATTCAATTGATGAGTATTGTTGAATAATAACTCCAAATCAATCGAGACTATTATGCATTCTTTTCTACCAAACTGAAGCAACTGATAACTCTAATTCAATCTATTGAACCACTGATTGATTCCTTTAATCTTGATTTTCCACTGATTAATACTCAACTAGACGATGGTGATAAAACCTCTTCCCCAATAAACATATGTGAATAGGAATCATGGTATCGATACTATCCACCTGTTGTTGTTGCTTGTTTCTGTTGCTAGCCTATTTGATTGTGTATGTTGCTCATGTATGGTAGTTTACTCATTTAAATAAGCTAGTAGTGGAAGAAGATAAGGTATGAACATAAGGTGCTCAATGAAATGCCCGACAGAAACTCAACATCAAGGAATCTTGGTGATGAACAAATTGTGTCGTGTGTAGATTTTTCAGTTGACCAAGTTTGACTATAGGCTTGCTAGTGATTTTAGGTACCTAAATTTTCAGTTTTGTATTCCCATCCTTGGGTGGTTTACTATTTGGATATGGAATTGGTGCAACCTCTGGTGCTACGCTCTCTTTACATGTATGTATCTGATCATCTATATACAACTTTAACAACAAAATTCATTAGAATACTTCACATATTAATTATTTCCAAATCGCCATAATTAAATTGGATACTTTTCTTAATTGTTCTATAGTCAGATGAGCTTAGTGGCACAACATGGTTCAGTCTATCTGCTGTTCAACTCAAGTCTCTGGGTCCCTATATGGAGCTCTTTTTGGTTCTATCCTCGTCTACCCAATTGCATATTTCCTCGGTACTTGTCTTATCTACTAATAAACTATCACCCTAACAATTTAACATCAATATTAGTCCCATGTTAATGAATTGATTATGAAACATTACCTATTGATTTTTAAAGGTAGGAAGCGTGAACTTCTATTAGCATATCTACTATATTTGATTGGTGGTTCAATCACAACCTACGCTCCAAGTCTTGGTGTTCTTTTACTAGGTCGAGTTCTCTATTGCTTAGGCATCGTTTAGTAAGCAGTAAGCTTCCTTTAATCCAAATCATCCTTAAAAAAAACATTTCCTCAACCACTTTATATTTTAGAGACTTGACCATGGATCTGGATTGTATGTGGTCTAGTGAGCCCAAAGAACCGAACTTTATTGAGCTAGAGGCAAAACTTTTGTGCATGTAACCCTTGTTGGAGATTGTATTGGCATTATGAGCTTAATATGCCATGCATGGATGTAAAGCTTGCAGCTTTACGTGACATTCGAGCCTTAGGGAGCCAGATCTAGAGTTTGGGGTCATGGATCTGCCTTAAAACATTGGAATGAACACATGGATTGAATGGACTCGTCGAGTCAACGAGCTGACTCGATGAGTCGGCTAGGGTTTTCCCCGACGAGTCTAGTCATGGGTAACTCGATGAGTTGATGAGACAACTCGACGAGTTAAGTTGGGTTTTTGCGATCTTTCTGAAGGAACAATGGGGAATCGGCGAGTCAGGTCAACATGGATTGTTGACTCGAGTGTTGACTTATGTTGACTTTAGGGTTTGGTCAAGGTAGGGATTATGGGGACCATGGAGAGGTAAATGGTCTTTTACCCATTCCAAGAGTTTGAGAGAGAGAATAACTTAGTTTATTTAGAGTCATGTTTTAAATATTAATTATAGATAATTATCTTATGTGTTAGGTGGAGGCTAGCTTGAGATTCGTGTACGACATTATTT
The DNA here is from genome assembly GCF_052625555.1 of Lactuca saligna. NCBI lineage: Eukaryota > Viridiplantae > Streptophyta > Magnoliopsida > Asterales > Asteraceae > Lactuca > Lactuca saligna. Next base: position 50,059,154 of record NC_136424.1, read on the forward strand.
ACTTTCTTGCTTACGAGGTCAGTCTTCTCACTATACTTACCTAGAGTGGTAATCTGTGTTTGTGAACGGAGGGTCTTATGTGCTTATATTGAGTATTGTGATATCATGTATTATGTCTTTGTGATTTTTGTTGTGCATTGTATTGAGCTTACCGAGTTAGGATCGAAGGATCCACCCGAGCTGTGGGACCGGAGGGTCCCATGGAGACACATTGACTGGAGGGTCTTATTCAAGCATAGCCATGAGAGGCTAATGAGATATGTGTGGTATTTTGGGGAACTCATTAAACTTTGTGCTTACCATGTTATTTTTTATGTGTTTCAGGTACCTATTAAGATCACGGGAGGGCACCGGCTTGATTGTACACTTACGAGTTGGAGATATGTTTTGGAGGATCCTGCATTGTGTTTAAACAATTTATGAATATGTGTTTTGTGATAAGTTATTATTTTTGGGGATTTTTGGAATTGAACTAACGAGATTAATGTGATTTTAAATGAAAATTTTGTTTGAAAATTTATAGTGTTACAAGTTGGTATCAGAGCCTTGGTTTGAGCGATTCAAATATATCTATGGTTGTGTCTGGACTCAAAATAAGGATTTGAGAAAAAATTTCAAATAAATAAATTTTTCTGAAAATGAGAAAGAGTTTCAAGAGAAAAGCGAGTTGGAGTAGTGTGTACGATCAGCCAGAGCCCAAATGGTGATTTCCCAAAATACCCTTACTTAATTGTGTTATGAGATGTATGTATGATGTTAGAGATGCATGCTAGAGAATAGGCTAGGTATTTCATGTTAGGGCTAGAGTTGTCTGATTTGTGATGCCTTAGCCTAGGAGTTGTTGCTATTTTTTATTTGCTTTGAGTATATGCTTAGTAGAAGTATCTAACAGGAATCACCAAGGAAGAGTTCTGAGTGGAGGGACAATCTAGGAGAGATACCTAGATGAGCATATGAGGGGTCGGCTGAGAGAATAATAATTTATTTGTGAGAGATAGAGTACTTGTGAACTAAGTTCCTAGGAGGAGGACTTGGGGTGACTACAGGTTGGTGTGGAAGGTAGTATTGGGCACGTACTACTGAAAGCATCGGATCTGTATGCAACCCAAGTAAGAATCCTTAGGATACTAAGGAACAAGTAGGGATGGGTGATAGAGTGTGAGTATGCTCGAACGAGTCTCTGATGATTTTTGTGTTGTGTTTCAGATACATCATGGTAAGTACACACCACAACCCTGGGAGTAGTGGGCCTAGTGATGATGAGATTCGCAGGATGATTCATGAGGAAGTGGCCGCAGCCATTCGAGAGGCGATACCTGAGATGTTTGGGTCTATTAAGACCATACTGATTGAGACATTTGATGAGTGATATATTGTTGTTACTGAGGTGGATGTTGTTGCAGCCACCGTAGCTGTTGCCGCTGCAAGGCCACATGGATGAGACATGTTGTTGTTTCGGGAGTTCAGCAACACGAAGCCACCAGAGTTTGATGGTACATAGGATCCGATTGCTGCTATGAGATGGGTCTCTAATATCAAGGGGTGCTTTTATATATGTTCATGCCCTGATCATTTGAGAGTTTGGTTTGCGATGAACCAGCTTCGCGTGGGGGCGAAGGACTGGTGGAAGTTTGTGACTACCAGTTTTACTCCTGCAGACCATGATGTAGTGACGTGGGAGAGGTTCACTCAGTTGTTCCGAGATGAGTATGTTCCCCCGGTGGAAAGGAAAAGTTTGGCACATGAGTTTCTATCTTTCAAACAGAAGATAGAGTCGATGACTGAGATTACTAGGATGTTTTATGAGAGGGCGTTATTCTGCCCTAAGCACGTGTCCATCGAGCAGGCATGTGTGAGCCGATATCTGAGCATACTGAGGAGGGATATACGAGAGTTCGTGTTGAACTCATCATATCGGACATTGGTTGAGCTTCAGACCAATGCCAGGCGGAGGGAGATTGAGCTAGAGTTACATACTAAGGAGGATGATGAGTCATGGGGTAGGGATCGGAGACTAGTGCAGTCGCAGCCGATGACAAAGCGGGCTAATTCCGCTTATATGACAGCTGGGGGCCAGAGGGTCCGCACTTGTGGCAAGTGCGGCAAGAGTCACGAGGGATCCTGTCGGGCAGGGATTTGCTACAAATGTGGCAAAGAGGGGCACATGACAAAGGATTGCCCTAAGGGGTTTGCAGTTTGCTTTCACTGCAACCAGACTGGTCATCGGAAGTCCAAGTACCCTCAGCTCATTCAGGGATCAACACAGGGTCCTGCACCTACTACTTTGCATGATACTGAGAGGTGACCAACGAATGTCGAGACACCCAGGGTTCATGGGAGATCCTTTCAGCTGATAGTGGAGGAAGTCCATGCAGAACCCGGCGTCGTGGCCGGTACGTATTTCTTTATTTATATTATTTTGAGAGATGATGTGCTTATATTGTGTTGTGTATATGTACTTTTCTTGTGAGTTTTGTACCTGCTTTGGTGTTATTTGACTTAGGTGTGAGTCGATCCTTCGTATCTTTAGCTTTTAGTCGTCACATCAGTATCAAATAAGAGGCGTTGAGTCAACCTGTGAGGGTTTCTATAGCCGACGAGCATGCGGTTTTTACTACTGATGTAATCTGAGGATGTGTACTATATATTTTTGGTGTTGAGTTCCCGATAGATCTGGTACCGATCGTGATGGGTGATGTCTGTGTCATAGTGAGCATGGGTTGGTTAAGTCAGTTTGGAGCTATGACAGACTGTGAGCGTCAGTTAGTGAGTATACGAGACCCTACTGGGGGAGTGCTTATGGTGTATGGCAAGGGTACCACATCTGGATCAGCTTTCTGCTCTGCTGCCAGAGCGAGACAGAGTCTACAGTAGGGTTGTATGGGATTTTTGGCGTACGTGATGGATACGCGGGTTGCTACAAAGAGGTCGAGTTCTATAGTCGAGGTTCTGATAGTGTGCGAGTTTCCAGATGTTTTTCCCGAGGAGTTGTCGGGTGTGTCTCCTGAGAGGCGGGTGGATATCCAGATTAATTTAGTTCCGGGAGTAGCGCCTATTGCCAACACACCTTATCGCCTTGTGCCACCAGAGATGCAAGAGTTATCCTCACAGCTTTAGGAGTTGCTAAGGAAGGGTTTTATCAGACTGAGTAGCTCACCGTGGGGAGCACCGATCATTTTTGTCAAGAGCTAGGATGGTTCACAACGGATGTGTATTGATTACCAGGATTTGAAGAAGCTGGTGGTCAAGAATCGTTATCCACTACCGAGGATCAACAATTTGTTTGATCAGTTGCATGGGGCATCGTGGTTTTCCAAGATTGATTTGAGATCTGGATATCATCATATGAGAGTCTGCGAGGAGGATATCCAAAAGATAGCTTTTAGGACTCATTATGGGCACTACGAGTTTGTGGTGATGCCTTTCGGACTCACCAATGCACCGGCAACATTCATGGACCTCATGAACCGGGTGTGAAGGCCTATGTTGGATCGATCGGTGATCGTGTTCATCGATGATATTCTGGTGTATTCGAGATCCAGAGAGCAGCATGAGGAGCATCTTAGAGATATTCTTGGAGTATTGAGGACGGAGAGACTTTAAGCCAAATTCTCCAAGTGTGATTTTTGGTTACAAGAGGTCCAGTTCCTGGGACACCTCGCTAATCAGAATGGGATATTGGTCGACCCGGCCAAAATTGAGGCGGCTATGAGATGGGAGGTGTCGAGATCCCCGACCAAGATCAGGAGTTTTCTAGGTTGGAAGGCGCGTATTAGAGGTTTATCAGAGATTTCTCGAAGATTGTCGTTCCTCTCACCAGGTTGACCCGGAAAGGTGTTACTTTTGCTTGGGGGCCCGAGCAGCAGGCCTCATTTGAGACCATTCACCAGAGATTATGCAAAGCCCCAGTGTTATCCCTTACTGAGTGAGTGGAGGACTTTGTAGTTTATTGTGGTTCTTCTATATCCGGGATGGGTGCAGTGTTGATGTAGAGGGGGTACGTGATAACATATGCATCGAGATAGCTGAAGCCTCATGAGACGAGGTATCCCACCAACAATTTGGATCTGGGGGAGGTGGTGTTCACCCTTAAGATCTGGCATCCCTATTTGTATGGGGTCCGGTGTACCATATATACGTACCAAAAGAGCCTGAAGTACCTCATGGATCAGCCCAACCTGAATATGAGACAGAGGAGGTGGTTGGACGTAGTGAAAGACTATCATCCGGACAAGGCTAATGTGGTAGTTGACACCCTGAGTCGTAGAGCAACGAGTTCACTGATACGAGACTTGTATATGAGGATGAAAGTGATGACTCCAGTCTTAGATACCATTCGAGAGGCCCAGGTGGAGGCCGTGAGACCGGAGCACCGCAAGAGGGAGTGAGTGATTGGGCAAGTTTCCGAGTTTAAGATGGATAGTTGTGGGCTTATGACTTTCCGAGGGTCGACGAAGAGTGCTCACATCCTCGCCGTCAGTGAGAGCTCTTCTGTAGAGAAACTGGTCAAGATTTCTGTGAGAGGGGTGGTAGCACAACATGGAGTGCCGACCTCGATAGTGTCAAATCGGGATGTGCGCTTTACTTATAGGTTCTGGAAGAAGTTTCATGAGGAGTTAGGTATCCTGTTGCATTTCAATACCGCATACCACCCATAGGCAGACGGGCAGAGTGAGCAGATGATTCAGATGCTTGAGGACATGCTACGTGCATGTGTTACGGATTTCGGAGGTGTTGGATTAGGTGTCTAAGCTCATAACTATTATTGGTATGTATTCGACCCGATAGTAGAATGGTCCATTTGGGTTGCATATCATCAGGACAATTTGTTAGGATGGACTTTTGAGAGAAGTTTAATAATGGTTTATAAATATATTATAAGTTATAATATATTAATATGAAATCATATGTTTTAATTAGTATTGATCAAGAATTAATTTGGAATTAATTTAGTGGTCAAAAGAGACTAATTAAATCTATGGGGACTAATTATGGTAATTAGTTATATTTATATGTGTTGGGCTTATGATCCATGTTGGACCAAGTTTATGTATGGATACATGAAGAGTTGGACCACATGGACCATGGATTATAACACCCATGGGTATGGATTTGGGTTATACCCATGACTCTTGGAATCCAACATATAAATGTGCTACTTCATGACTAAAACGTGTACACTTCTTTTCTTAGTGAAATATGGAGGTTTTTGGTGCATGAAATTCTCTCTCAAGTTCTACCTTTGTCGATGATGTGTTGTGACTTCATTTGAGGCTTCCACACTATTGAGGCTAAGCTCTTTAAGGCCAAATACACCAAGACTTCAAGCTCCATCAAAAGGTATGTCATGCTAACTAATATATTATGTTTTTTTATGTTAAATGCATGCTAGTTGTAAGATTAATACCTTGGAAACCATTTGCATGTATAATTAGTGAAAACATAGATCCACGGTATTTAGGGTTGTATGTGCACCATAGGATGTTGTATTATACCAAAACCCAACAGTGGTATCAGAGCCATGGGTTGTTTTCAATTATACTTGATGCAAGTTGCTGGAAAAAACGGAAAAAAAAATCGAATTTTTGTTGTTTGGACAGCAGACTCGACGAGTTCAGTGATGGACTCGACGAGTCCATGAACAAATTCATCCAACTCGTCAAGTTGGTTCATGCACTTAACGAGTTGGACCCCCTGACAGCATATCTTCGAGTTTTTTTTTTTTTTTTTTTGCCTGTTTTGGATTAGAATCGTTACCACAAAGTGTTTTTGTTCATAAATTTTGTTTTTTGATACTATGATAATATAATATCAAAGTTTCAAGTTTTACACATGTTTATATGATGCTTCAAAAATGTTGACTATGAATGCTCATGTTTATGAGTTTGTTTAGATTATTAGAAAAAAAATTATGAGATAGTTGTTTTCAATCCAAATTAATCTAGAAGTTGGTAATAATATGTATTTTTGTAACTTGTCCTCAAGTTACTTGAAAAGTCACATTTATGAATTTTATAACTCATAAAATTTCCATAAGTTATGAAAAAATGAAGAGTCGTATTTTTTAAATGATTTTAAAGTCTTCCATAACTTGTCTACAAGTTATGGAACTTGAAGAGTTTTTTCCATTAAACCACTTTAAAACTCATAAGTTGTGGAAACCATAAGTTTTTGAATTGTTCAAAACTTGTCCTCAAGTTTTGAAATTTGTAAAGTCACCCCCCCCCCCCCCCCCCATATACACTTTAATCCAAACCCTAGAATTTTAAAAGTTAAAGTTCAAATTTTATGGACTTCATTAAATTAATTAAAGTGTTTAATTAAAAGAGTTAATAATTCCATAAAGACATGGTTTAACTTTAATTAAATTAAGAGTATAGTTTAATTAATAAATTAAACCACCAAGTATTTTAAATGTTTAAAATACACCCTTATACTATTATAATATGAAAAGTTAATGATTATATATACATATAAGAGTAAAGTCAGTCTTACCACTAGTAGGCATCATTCACGAAGCCGGTCTATAAGAGGGTATAAGGTTGTTGCCTATAAAATGGCAGTTTAATGAGTGTGCACTCTCACCCACCGCTTCCTTGACTGGTGGAGGGTCGTTAGCCGAACGGTTAGGACAAGGACTATAATTCTCCCTTCATTAAAAGTATTAATGATAAATACTAAGGAACCAAACCTTTTATAAATACCTAATCTTAGTTACTTAGGAAAATGTGAATTTGGTGCTGACCCATGAAATTCACACTTTGTACCTTACCAAGTCATTGGTGGAGCTTGTGCGGGTAACCGGCATACTAACTTGGACTAGTAAGGATAACAAAGGGTGACTTAATGTTTATCATAGATCGGTGGAGCGTGTGTGGGTTACCGGCACATCGATTAGGTGATAATATTAGGGGTAGCAAGTGAATTTGCATGGTTATTCACACCTTGTTTTGTGATCCTCGGCATCCCAGTCACAAAACTTGAGAGGGCACAATCGAGATTGAAATATGCCGTTGAAAAGTTCAATGAATCTCAAAAGATCTAGGAGTTTCAAATCTAATTAAAACCTAATACATTATTTCGTTTTTCATGGTGGAAATTGGTGAATCGTCATTCGCCTACCTTCACATATCGTATAGCTTGGATTACGACATCCCTCTTCCAAGTTATAAAATACTATGTTGGGTCCTAGACTTAATATTTCATATTAGGTGTTATATTAAGGACTTAAAAATCAACCAACTTGAATATCTCTCATTGTAGATGTCTAGTTCAGACATCTATGATCTTCCCAAATCTCTTGGAATTTAACTTCCTCCACCCCTCCAATTATTCTTCTTAACCCACAAGTTCAAAGTCACTCAAACCCTATTGGCAAGCAAGGTCAATTTGTGACCACATCTTGGAGATGAAGTCACATATTGAAAATCCGGGAGAGTTGGGTGTCAAAGTCTTGAGAAAGTTGGATGTTCAATCACTTTCTAAGTCACACAGTGAGTTCTTTTGGGACTACTATGTGGCAGACCATGACTTAACCCTTAATGATCTTACCTATTTGCTTGATGCTGCTGAATCAGAAATGATTTGAGGACTAGTAAAGCAAATTTGATTAGAAGATCAACTTCCCAGACCTTCTATTGCCAAAGGATGGGGCATTGGTTGCGAAGCTGCCTAATTTACCTGAACAATCATAAGGTTGGTAAAATCAAAGAGTTTGACTCTACTTCGGGTAAACTGCACTATCTAACTCTATTAAGTTCCTATTTGAGATTCTTATACATGATGTGACCAGATCACATTTTGATGTTTTGTAGAATCGAAGAGAGGACGCTTAAAGTAAGTATATGTTGATTCTGATCGAGAAGATGGATTTCGATCGCATGGTTCAGTGATCAGAATTGTGAGTTGTTGCTTAAGAGTTATGATATATTTCTTAGGAATAGAAAACAACAAATTTTTCATATGCATTTGCATTGTAAGGATAAGTTTTTCCGCAAGTTTTAAATTAAAATTTAAGGTTTTATTTTATTTATTTTAAATATCCTTACAGTGGCATTTGTGAAAAATGGTTGTTTATATGATTCCATTGATAGCAATATTGGAAGATGGATTTGATTCTTTCTGTTGTGGTAGTGTCATAATTTACCAAATAAGGAAAGATTCTCATCACCCAAGTTTCAATTGGACCGAAACTTCGAATCATACAAGTTGTATGATGAATGAGAATTTTCATCTTCGGAAAAATGAAGTCAAGTGAAATGACTAAGGTATTGAGTACACATTCGTGTGCACTGGTCAAGTCCACCACAAAGATCGATAAGACTATTCATCATGATTTACTAAAGTTTAGTAAATATGGTTATACTTACAAGTTTAAGTATAATTCTGAAACATTAGAAAATATTCGATGTATGGCAGAACGAATGAGAAGAATCAAATTAGGCAGAAAGATAAAAGTTTCTCAAATCTGAAAAGATGCGAGAGTACTTTAGTATCATCTTTTTTGATTATCTTAATGATTAAGATACCATATCACAATTAATCCTCTAAAGACATCTTAGTGCATTGTTATGGCTGAGAAGAGGAGACATGAATTGTTGGAATGGTTAAATCAAGAATATGAGTCATACTTCGTTCCAAAAACAAAGTCTTAGAGTCATACTCCAAGATTGTAACTTGAGTGACACATCTTAACAAAGGTTTATTAACACTAGTCAAATGTAAGAGTAAAATGTTTTCTACTCTTGTACATTTGAAATTGGTAAGTTGTGATGTATTGGATAAAACAGAGATCAACTTAGGCCAATTGCGTGAAGTGTTAGTCTTGATAAGAATCTGCACTTTCCATTTAATATTTGTTTTGTCAAGCAATGGTTCTTGACAAGAGAGTCTTATATGTCTAGAGGACATTGGGAGTCTTAAAGGTCTTGAAAGTTTCAAGAACTAATCAAGGATAAAACCTATAGTTCTTCACTAGCAGACGACTTGAGGTTTATAACCTATCGTCTTGACATTTCTGTGCCCATTCCAGTTAAAGTTGGCTTTGCAGAGGAGTTCTGGAAGTTCTCAATTGATTTCATAACTACGTGGAAGCAATGGCAGGCCCTTGGGCTGCCAGGAGGCAAGAAGTTAAGACTGCACAAGTTCAATCCATATGAATTTGGAAGTGTCACTAACCTTGTCTTGTGATTATGGTTTTGACAAAATTCATATGGATAGGAATTCATACACCATAAAATCTAAGTGTCATATGGTTTCCTACGATTCATGAAAATCATGGTGAGGAAACGCTTTCACTGAGTAGATTTTTAGCAGGTAGCAATTGTGACATTTGCATTCTCAAAGTCATTAGCGGAGCGTGTGTGGGTAACCGGCACACTAACATAGACTTGTGAGAAATGGAAAGGTCTAAACAATTGAGACTATGATTACGACATCCCTTTTCATAGTTCTAAAATTGCTTAGATACACATGTGAGCTATCTAAGGAAAGGTGTATGATTGTGATAAAGTTTTATCAAAGCATCTAGTATCATAAATCTGAACTTTGGTAAGAGAGTCAATAAAGTATTGATTTCTAGAAGTCCAGCTGTTTTCTAAGTACATCTCAAAGCTACAGGGAGCATAAGTCTTATGATAATAATTATCATGTTAGTGGGAGCATGATTATCATGTTAAGTGTTAATTATAGAAAATAAAAGTTTCAATTCGTGAAGTTGCAGGGATTGAAAAGTTGTTTTGCTATAATTAAGGGAGAGAAAATTATACTTCATTTCAAATCATCTTAGATAGTGAGATTTTAATCATGTTTAGTCAAGTGTATATATATATATATATATATATATATATATATATATATATATATATATATATATATATATGAATTTTATGTTGGAATGGTTCGAACTAAGGAAATTCTATATATATATATATATATATATATATATATATATATATATATATATATATATATATATATATATATATATATTGCATCTTCAAAATTTGATTATGATTACGGCATCCCTCTCATAGTCAAATTTTGAAAACATGGCAAATAAAAAAAAAAATATTGTAGCAAAATATTGGTCTAGCATCATGTCTTTATGTGAGACATCAAGAATCGTGTCCCATATTCTTCGGATATAGGATCGATTACATGTGCTGTAATATTCATCATTTCTAAATTTTCCAAATGCTCAAGGCATTAAGAGGGGAAAAGTCTAGAATTGGATATGATTAAAATGATTAAACAATTGCCGAGGACAATCTAAGGTCTACCAAAGATTGGTTGCTCATGGACAATTGGAAGTATAAGTGTTAATTTTTGAAGGACCATATTGACATATTCTGAAAATAGGTAACTCTTGTTCAGAAGTGATAGTCAAAATGGGAATTTGGAAAGGTTTCCATAGGTGGAAGTTATTCTTTCAAATCTATGTAAGATTAGAAAGCTTAATGCAAGAAGGATTTCCAAAGTAATGTACTTTGAATTTGAGACTTCATTTCCATGGAATTGATCTCCCGTTGGAATACTCTGTAATATCTGTTGACAAGTCTTTGTGACTTTGTGCATAGTCATTACGAGAGGATCAATGCATATAAGTTTACAATCTAACAGATTTCGTTAAAGATAAAGATTTGGGATTGTGAAATGAGCATTATTGGAATCATGTTCAATTGATCTATTTCACAATGTAAAGATCATAGATAAACATAGTGTGTATACTTGGTGTATGGCATGACTAGTGTTTAGAAAACATAGTTTACATGCTTGGAGCATGGGACAACTATTGTTTTAATTCAAGTATAAAGTTGATTATTTGAAACATTATACAATGAATAATGAGTAATCAATATGGTGTTTAAATAAAAGGTGTTTTATTTACTCTCAAAGGTGCTTGGGACCATAGATGATTAGTATTATTCTTGTGTTTCTTTTTGCATATTTTGAGTTCCAGAATAACTAGGTTATTCTTTCCGAATGACTAAGTTATTCAAACCATCCACGGTCGATAATACATCAGAAGTAGGTATTAAGGCAAGACTGTCATAAATCGAGTTTGTAGATGTCCAAGGTAGTGGACATAGTAAGAGTTACTACAACATTCATGAGTACTCTTGGAATATGGATTCGAGTATTGGATTTAACCCATGCTCATTTGAATCACTTCATGGATTTTATCACGAGTGATCATGAGACGATAATATCTTATATTCTTCAAACCTAGAGATATGACTTGTTGCCTATGAGTTGGTTATACATTGATTGCACGTAAACGCATTTGGTAACTCGATGTTATAAAACGTGCCTTTATGTATGATTCAACAAGTAGTACAACAAGCATATGAGTCAAATTTTATCCATTCATTTTACCTTCGGGATAAAGGCGATATCTGTGGGCCCCTCGATGATTTGGTGATGACAAACGTAAGTGCTCGGCCGGGCCAGGACTGATTTGATTTGTTCAATTAGTCAGTCGTCATAAATCGGAAATCGGGAAACAACAAATGGACAGAGAGAATGGTTATAATCCATGTCTCAGTCCTTATGATATCTAGAATGGAGGAATATATGTTCCCTTATCTAATGGACATGTCATTGATTTGTTCAGAGTTCGACAATAGCTTTTAAGAGCTACGATTTCTAGTCGGGATCTTGGAGTCATACTTGAATAATAGTTTTAGACTTATCCAAGTGGGAGACTGTTGGATTAGGTGTCTAAGCCCATAACTATTATTGGTATGTATTCGACCCGAAAGTAGAATGGTCCATTTGGGTTGCATATCATCAGGACACTTTGTTAGGATGGACTTTTGAGAGAAGGTTAATTATGGTTTATTAATATATTATAAGTTATAATATATTAATATGAAATCATATGTTTTAATTAGTGTTGATCAAAAATTAATTTGGAGTTAATTTAGTGGTCAAAATAGACTAATTAAATCTATGGGGACTAATTATGGTAATTAGTTATATTTATATGTGTTGGGCTTATGATCCATGTTGGACCAAGTTTATGTATGGATACATGAAGAGTTGGGCCACATGGACCATGGATTATAACACCCATGGGTATGGATTTGGGTTATACCCATGACTCTTGGAATCCAACATATAAATGTACTACTTCATGACCAAAATGTGTACACTTCTTTTCTTAGTGAAATATGGAGGTTTTTGGTGCATGGAATTCTCTCTCAAGTCCTACCTTTGCCCATGATGTGTTGTGACTTCATTTTAGGCTTCCACACTATTGGGGCTAAGCTCTTTAAGGCTAAATACACCAAGACTTCAAGCTCCATCAAAAGGTATGTCATGCTAACTAATATATTATGTTTTTTATGTTAAATGCATGCTAGTTGTCAGATTAATACCTTGGAAACCATTTGCATGTATAACTAGTGAAAACATAGATGCAAGGTATTTAGGGTTGTATGTGCACCATAGGATGTTGTATTATACCAAAACCCAATTGTAGGAAGTTGGGACTCCTATTTGCCCTTGGCTGATTTTTCTTACAATTGATGGGTTTTGAGCATTCTAACACTTCCTAAGTGTACATGCAACCCTAATAACCTTGGATCTATGTTTTTCTAATTATCATGCAAAGTTGAATTCCAAGGTTATATTCCTATCTAGCATACATGGGGAACAATTTTAACTTAAAGTATAGATAGAATAACTTTCCTTGAAACCTTGTGAGCCTAGCACCCCAAGTGTGATGCCTCAAATGCTTCACACAACACCAAATGCTCTTGGAAGAACTTATGAGAGAACACACACTTCTCAAAAATCGGCCAAGCCCTCTTGTTTCTTAGTGTAACCAATTTTAGGTGGAGAACATGTTTCTTATATAGTGTTGACACATCTAGGATTAAACCCTAATGTGTCATGACTCTTCATTTCCATGACCCATGGGTTTGTAAATCCCATGGAGCATCCATGGAGCATCCTATGGGTGGAACCCAACTTGATAATCCATGGAGCCTCTTAGCCCACTATACAAGATATGGATGATTTACATAATCAACCCATATATTTAATTAGTTATCTTTTGATCACATAATTAATTCTAAATTAATTCTTGATCAAACTAATCAAATAATATTATTAATATATTAGAACTTATAATATATTAATAATCTCCAAGTGTTATTTCTCTCATTTAGTCTATCCAATTGCACGGTGCCATGCAACCCAAATGGACCATGCCGGGTCGGGTCAAGTACATACCAGAAATAGTTATGGACTTAGACACCTTATCTAACAGTCTCCCACTTGGATAAGTCTAATAACTATTACTGCAAGTATGACTTCAGGAATGGATCGGCAATCGTAGCTCTTTACAAGGTTTCTCGGAACTGAGAAGATGATGGTACGCCATTTAAGATAAGTGATCATATAATCCTCTGTTCTAGATATCAGTCGGACAAATACATGGAACAATGTCTTACTTATTGTCCAACAGTTTGTTTCCCGATTTCCGATTTGTTTGACAAAGAACTTCATTGAACACATCAATTTAGTTCTGACCGGGCCCGGTACATAGGTCAAAACAAAATCATCGAGGGGCCCAGATATCAGCTTCTAATCCAAGAAGGAACAGATAAACTTCGACTCATATGTTTGTTCTACCACTCATTGAATTATACACAAGAGCGCGATTTATAACATCGAGTTACCAATGCGTTTTTCGTACAATCAATGCATAACCAACTTGTAAGTAACAAATCATATCTCTAGGTTTGAAGACTTATACGATATTACCGTCTCACGATCAATCGAGATAGAATTCCATGAAGTGATTGCAGTGAGCGTGGGTTGAGTCCAATGCTCAGAACTTTTGAGCACTCATGATTGTTGTAGCCTTGTCCAAGACCTCTACAACCAAACATGACAGTCTTGATTCATATCTACTTCCGACATATGACCGACTGTGGAGGTTTGAATAATATGTTATACCAAACAAAAATTATTCTGGAAGTCAAAACATGCAAAAGAAATATAGTAAATGATCGACAAGAGATAGCAACACTTTACTCATAAATAAAACACTTTTATTCATCATCAGATGTCAATTACACTTTACAAATTTCGAGGTTATCTAACTACTAAATCTAATATCATCCTTCAGCCCTATGCTCCGAGCATGCTGGAGATGCTTAACCCGAGTCAGTCCCTTCGTGAGGGGATCTGCCGGATTCTCATCTGATGATACCCTCTTTGCCACGAGGAGTCCTTCTTCGATCCGATGTCTGATGAAATGGTATTTTCTGTCGATGTGTCTGGATCTCCCGTGATCCCTTGGTTCCTTGGCTAAGGCAACAACACTTTCACTATCACAGAAAATTTCCATTGGCTCTTTAATAGCTGGTACAACTCCAAGGTCTCCAATGAAGTTCCTCAGCCATAACGCCTCCTTTGCCGCCTCGCTAGCTGCAATATACTCTGATTCACAAGTAGAATCTGCCACTGTCTCTTGCTTGGAACTCTTCCAAGAAATTGCTCCTCCATTTAGGGTAAACATCCAGCCCGACTGAGAGCGGAAATTATCCCTATCAGTCTGGAAGCTAGCATCACTATACCCTACAACTCTCAAGTCATCACTCCCACCGAGGGTAAGGACCCAGTCCTTATTCCTTCGTAGATACTTGAGAATATTCTTTACCGCAATCCAGTGTGCCTTGCCAGGGTTCCCCTGAAACCTGCTAACCATGCTCAGGGCAAAAGCTACATCAGGTCGAGTACACGTCATAGCATACATGATCGATCCTACAGCCGAAGCATAAGGTACTCGACTCATTTGTGCTATCTCAGCCTCAGTGCTAGGGCTTTGTGTCTTACTCAGTTTGGCGTTACTCTGGATGGGCAACTCTCCTTTCTTGGAGTCTTGCATTCTGAATCTCTTCAGCACCTTATCCAAGTAGGTACTTTGACTAAGTCCAATTAGTCTTTTACTCCGATCTCTCAAGATCCTTATCCCCAAAATATAGGCAGCTTCACCAAGGTCCTTCATAGCGAAACACTTTCCAAGCCAGGACTTTACTTCCTGCAGGGTTGGAATGTCGTTTCCTATGAGTAGTATGTCATCCACATACAATACCAAAAAGCTAACCACTAGCCTTGACATACACACAAGATTCATCTTCACTCCTAGAAAAGCCAAATTCCTTGACCTTTTCATCAAAGCAAAGATTCCATCTGCGAGGTGCTTGCTTTAATCCATAAATGGATTTCTCAAGCTTACACACTCTATTAGGGTACTCGTTACTGACAAAACCCTCTGGCTGACTCATGTAAACATCTTCAGCCAACTTTCCATTAAGGAAAGCGGTTTTGACATCCATTTGCCAAATTTCATAGTCATGAAATGCAGCTATGGCTAACAGAACCTGAATAGACTTAATCTTGGCTACCGGAGAAAAGGTCTCATCATAATCCACTCCAGGAATCTGAGAGAAGCCCTTTGCAACCAGTCTAGCCTTATAAGTGTGTACTTTACCATCCATGTCGGTCTTCTTCTTGAAGACCCATTTGCACCCTACAGTCTTTCGACCTGGTACATTCTCAACCAAGTTCCAAACTTGATTGTCATACATGGATTGTATCTCGCTATCCATAGCCTCTTTCCATTTAGCAGACTCGGGGCCTGCCATGGCTTCCTCGTAGTTGTTAGGGTCGTCTTGACTTACTAGTGTCCCATCACTAATAAGTGTCTCACCTTCTGCAGTAATATGGAATCCATAGTAATGCTCAGGTGCACTCCTAACTCGCGTGGAACGCCTCAGAGGTACAGATTCGTCAATTGGCTCAACAGGAGTTTCCTCCTCAAGTTGAGGGCTAGAGTTTGAAGTTCCATCACCACTTGACTCTTGAATTTCTTCAAGATCAATTTGCCTCCCACTGTCTCCTTGGCTTATAAACTCTCTTTCTCGAAAGACTCCTCTTCTTGCTACAAAGACCACATTGTCACTAGGTCTGTAGAAGAGGTAACCAAAGGATTGCTGTGGGTAGCCGATGAAAATACACCTCTCGCTTCGAGGTTCGAGCTTATCATGAGTCTCACGTCTCACAAAAGCCTCGCAACCCCAAATCTTGATGTGGTCTAGTTTAGGTACTTTACCAGTCCACATCTCGTGAGGAGTTTTGGCAACTTTCTTTGTAGGGACTAGATTAAGGATATGGGAGGCAGTCTCTAAGGCATACCCCCAGAATGAGATTGGTAGCGAAGCTCGACTCATCATGGAACGAACCATGTCCAACAAGGTTCGATTACGCCTCTCAGCCACACCATTCAACTGCGGTGTCCTGGGAGGTGTCAATTGTGAGACAATCCCACATTCCCTTAGATAGTCGAGGAACTCTGAACTAAGATACTCACCACCCCGATCGGATCGAAGCATCTTAATGTTCCTGCCCAATTGATTCTCGACTTCCTGTTTAAATTCCTTAAACTTCTCGAAGTCTCTGACTTATGCTTGATTAACTAGACATATCCATATCTACTGTAATCATCAGTAAAAGTCAAATAATAACGATTAGCATCCCTTGTGGCATGTTTGAATGGTCCACACACATCCGTGTGTATCAGGTCCAACAAACCTTCACCCCTTTCACACGAGCCTGTGAAGGGTGACTTTGTCATTTTTCCAAGTAAGCATGATTCGCAACTATCATTTGACTTTAGGTCAAACGACTCCAAGACTCCATCCTTTTGGAGTTGGCCTATGCGTTTCTTGCTTATATGTCCAAGACGACAATGCCATAATGATGCTTTATCCAAGTTATTATTATTAGTAGAATCAATACACAAAACATCATTTCCTAAGTTATCTAACACAGATACAGCTTCATACACACCATCACAAGGTAATGCTTTAAAATAAAGAACATTATTAAAGAAAGCATCAATAGAACCAACTTCATTATTAAACGAAAAGGTAAACCCTTGTTTGTACAAAGCATGAAAGGAAATAATATTTCTTGCCATTCCTGGAGAGTAACAACACTTATTCAAATCTAACCTAAACCCACTACTTAGCGATAAAGTATAAACTCCAATCTTGGTGACAGGTGAAGCTTTCCTGTTCCCCATGATCAAGTTTATTCTTCCTTGCTTCACATCCTCACTTCTTCTTAGTCCCTGCAAGTCACAACAAATATGAATACCACAACCGGTATCAAGGACCCAAGATTTCGAATGGGGTGAGTTATTAGAAATGATAGTGTAAATACCTGCATGGTTGGGTTTGACTTTCCCATCCTTCACATCCTGCTGGTACTTTGGGCAGTTCCGCTTCTAATGAGCTTTTTCATGGCAATAGAAGCATTCAGCCTCTTTTGGGTCAGAAGAAGGAGTAATGAAACCTTTCTTGGTTCCACTTGAAGAAGAGCCATCAAGGGTCCGAGCCTTGGTACCCTTCGAAGATCTCTTTCTCTTCCTCCCTCGACTTTTCCCGATTGCCAAAACCGGAGTTGAGTTTGGAGTAGGAGTGATAGCAACCGACTTCCCCTTAAGACCTGTTTCTGCAGTCTTGACAAGTCCCTGAAGTTTGCTGAGAGTGACCTCTTCCTTATTCATGTGATATGTCATGCGGAATTGATCATAGCACGATGGTAGGGAGCGCAAAATTATATCTATTGCTAGCTCCTCAGGGAGGTTCACATTAAGTTTCAGCAATCGATCCACATACCTTTGCATTTTCTACATGTGGCTCGTGACGGAATCCCCGTCCTTCATCATGGTTGTTATCATGGAGTAGATGATTTCGTACCTCTCTTGTCGTGCACTTTGATGGTATCTTTCCATCAAATCTTGGTGCATTTCATAAGGGTAGAAATCCTCATAGGACTTTTGGAGTTCTGCTGTCATTGTGGCCATCATGATGCATGCTACTTTCGTAGCATCCCTTTCATGTGCCTGAAAGTCAGCGATCTCCTGAGGAGTTGCAGTGGTCTCATCAATCTCCTTAAGCTCCTTGTCAAGGACATATTCTTTGTCCTCGTAGCGGGTAATCATCCTGATGTTTCTGATCCATTCATTGAAGTTGGATCCATCAAAGGTGACTTTCCCACACAAACTCATAAGAGTAAAGGAGCCATTAGGATTCGAGCCAGAAGCATTATTTGAAGACATCTGAAAGAGGAGAACAAGTTTAGTATAGATTTAAGAGAGTCCTTAATAAAACACCCAAATGTAATATTAAGGCTAGGATCCAATCACAATATAATATAATTTAGAAGAGGTATGCCGTAATCTAAGCTATACCATATTTGAAAGGTAGGTGAATGACGATTCACCAATTTCCACCACGAAAACCGAAATATTAGATATTAGGTTTTATTGGTTTTTAGAAATTCCTAGATTCTTTGAGATTCAATGAACTTTTCAAAGGCATGTTTCAATCTCGAGAGTGCCCTCCAAGTTTTGTGACTGGGATACCGAGGATCACAAAACGAGGTGTGAAGTAACCATGCAAATCACTTGGTACCCTTAAAGTTTATCACTCAATCGATGTGCCGGTAAACCACACACGCTCCACCGATACTATAATAAACTTTAAGTCACCCTTTACCTACCTTGTTAAGTCCAATTTAGTGTGCCGGTTAACCACACACGCTCCACCAATGACTTAGACAAAGTGTAAAGTGTAATTTCATGGATTAGCACCTTATTCACATTTTCCTAAAGTAACTAAGATTGGGAATTTAATAAAACATTTAGTTACTTTATAATATTCATCATACTTTGAATGAGAGTTTATAAGTCCTTGTCTTACCCGTTCGGCTAACGACCCTCCACCAGTCAAGCAAGCGGTGGGTGAGAGTAGACACCCATTAAGTCACCATTTTATAGGCAACAACCTTATACCCACCTTATAGACCGGCTTCGTGAATGAGGCGTACTAGCGGTAAGACGACTTTATTCTTATACATATATATATATATATATATATATAATTATTAAATCATCATAATATAAGTATAAGGGTTGAATTTTAACTTTTAAAATTCTAGGGGTTGGAACTTAAAGTTTTAACTTAACTTTTCTTGTTCCAAAACTTGAGGGCAAGTTTTGTAACTTTCAAAACTTTTCATTTCTTGTAACTTATGAGTTTAATAGAGTAATAAAATGAAGACTCTTCATTTTTCTAACTCTTGTGTTTGTTTTAATGGTTTTAATTCAAGTGTGACTCTTGGTTTTCCATAACTTGAGGACAAGTTATGGACTCCATTAAAACACATTATGATCAAGAATTAATCTACCACATAGGTTACAAATAATTCCTATGATCATCTAAAACATCATAAGAACAAGAACATGAATATGAACACAATCAAAAATTACATTTAAAACTTTGTAATTTTGATAACTAGTTGTTGTGAATGAATTAGAAAGAACATTACACCATCAAAACAAGTTTTCAAGTACCAAAACAGTTTAGGGTAATGTTTCTAGTCCATTTCCAGCAACTAAAATCGAAATTCTGCAATCAGTCGATCCTACTCGCCGAGTGCATGAATTTACTCGCCGAGTTGGTTGAAGATACACGTGAACTCGCCGAGTCCCCCCTATAGACTCGACGAGTCCACTCGTAGACAACAAGATTGTCGACTTTTTTCAACTTTTAAGCACAAATAAAGAGCAAACAAGCCTAGGCTCTGATACCACTGATGGGTTTTGAGCATTCTAACACTTCCTAAGTGTACATGCAACCCTAATAACCTTGGATCTATGTTTGTCTAATTATCATGCAAAGTTGAATTCCAAGGTTATATTCCTATCTAGCATACATGGGGAACAATTTTAACTTAAAGTATAGATAGAATAACTTACCTTGTTGTTGTTTGTGTTCCTTGAAACCTTGTGAGCCTAGCACCCCAAGTGTGATGCCTCAAATGCTTCACACAACACCAAATGCTCTTGGAAGAACTTATGAGAGAACACACACTTCTCAAAAATCGGCCAAGCCCTCTTGTTTCTTAGTGTAACCAATTTTAGGTGGAGAACATGTTTCTTATATAGTGTTGACACATCTAGGATTAAACCCTAATGTGTCATGACTCTTCATTTCCATGACCCATGGGTTTGTAACTCCCATGGAGCATCCATGGAGCATCCTATGGGTGGAACCCAACTTGATAATCCATGGAGCCTCTTAGCCCATTATACAAGATATGGATGATTTACATAATCAACCCATATATTTAATTAGTTATCTTTTGATCACATAATTAATTCTAAATTAATTCTTGATCAAACTAATCAAATAATATTATTAATATATTAGAACTTATAATATATTAATAATCTCTAAGTGTTATTTCTCTCATTTAGTCTATCCAATTGCACGGTGCCATGCAACCCAAATGGACCATGCCGGGTCGGGTCAAGTACATACCAGAAATAGTTATGGACTTAGACACCTTATCCAACAACAACAACCAGCACCATTCCAGTATTGGTATGCCTCTTTTTGAGCTCTTGATTTGGAGGAGGTGTCAGACTCCCATCTGTTGGGGTGAGGTAGGGCAATGAGTGATGGGTGGCAATGAGATAGTACTAAATACAACTAAGCAGATTCAGTAGGCCATACAGAGGTTACTGTCAGTCCACAGTCGCCAGAAGAGTTACACAGACCGGCGACAATCCGAGCTAGAGTTCCAGGTTGGAAATTTTGTCCTCCTGAAGGCATCCCCATGGAAAAGGGTGATCCAATTCAAGAAATAGGGCAAGTTGTGGCCCCGATACATTGTTCCTTTTAGAATGATCGCTAGAGTGGGTAAGGTAGCTTATCGGTAGGAGCTACCTGTATAGTTGAGTCAGATTAATAACATATTCCACATGTCTAATTTGAGGAAGTGTATAGCCGACCAAACGGCGGTGGTACCATTAGAGGTCATCCAGGTGGATGCGAGACTAAATTATATTGAGAGGCCGATAGCGATCTTGGATCGGAAAGTGAAGGTTCTGAGGAATAAAGATGTGCCCCTGGTCCATGTGCAGTGGTAACATCAGAAGGGATCTGAGTGGACTTGGGAGTCGGAGTCCGAGATGCGATAGCAACATCCATAGTTATTTTTGGAGCATGACTTCGAGGGAGAAGTTTGATTCTAGTGGGGGAGAATTGTAACATCCCGACTCCCAGGTATAATATTTACATATTTATTTTCGAGTTAACTGAGTGACTCGACGAGTGGGTGCCCTAACTCTTCGAGTAGAGACGAATTGACCATGTGGGTTTTATAACCAACTCGACGAGTCAGAGAGACCAACTCGGCGAGTTGGCGCTATGTGTGGAAACCCAAATCTTTGGGGTTTGAGTCCTATTTAAAGGGCCTTAAGCCCTCATTTCCGCATCACTAGCCACCTAAAACCCCCTATGTGAAACCCTAATCGACCATATTGAACTAAGAGAGAAAGAGGGCTAAGACTTGCTTGTTTTGTGATAATTTGGAAGAGAAGAAGAGAGCTTCAAGCTTGGATAAAGAGGAGGCCTTTGGATCTAGAGGTTTTACAGGAGTTTGCTTCAGTTGGAGGTAAAAAGATGCTAACTTGATCATTTCCTTATGAGATTTTGGGCTAAGGAGTTTTTAAGGTTTTTCTTCCATCCATTTTGGTGGTATTGAGTCACTTGAGCATGGATCTGGAATGTAAGTGGTCTAGTGAGCCCAAAGACTCAAACTTTATTGAGCTAAAGGCAAAACTTTTTTGCATGTAACCCTTATCGGAGCTTGTATTGACATTATGAGCTTAATATGCCATGCATGGACATAAAGCTCGCAGCTTTATGTGACATTCGAGCCTTAGGGAGCCAGATCTAGAGTTCGGGGTCATGGATCCGCCTTAAAACATCGGAATGAGCACATGAACTGAATGTACTCGTCGAGTCAACAAGCTGACTCGACGAGTCGGCTAGGGTTTTCCCCGACGAGTCTGGACATGGATAACTCGGCGAGTTGATGAGACAACTCGACGAGTTAAGTTGGGTTTTCACAATCTTTCTAAAGGAACAATGGGGACTTGGCGAGTAACATAGATGCACTCGGTGATTTGGGTCAACATGGACTGTTGACTCGAGTGTTGACTTATGTTGACTTTAGTATTTCGTCAAGACAGGGATTATGGGGACCATGGAGGGCTAAAATGTTCTTTTACCCATTCCAAGAGTTTGAGAGAGAGAATAGCTTAATTTATTAGATTTGTGATTTAAATGTTAATTAGAGATAATTATCTTATGTGTTAGGCGGAGGCTAGTTCGAGATTCGTTTACTAGATTATATACTTGCTTGCTTACGAGTTGAGTCTTCTCACTATACTTACCTAGAGTGGTAATCTGTGTGTGTGACCGGAGGGTCTTATGTCCTTATATTAAGTATTGTGATATCCCGCATTATGTCTTTGTGATTTGTGATGTGTATTATATTGAGCTTTCCAAGTTAGGACAGGAGGGTCCACCCGAGTTATGGGACTGGAGGGTCCCACTGAGACACATTAACTGGAGGGTCTTATTCGAGCATAGCCATGAGAGGCTAATGCGATATGTGCGGTATTTTGGGGAACTCACTAAGCTTTGTGCTTATGTGTTATGTGTTTCAGGTACCTCTCAAGATCACGGGAGGGCAACGACCTAATTGTACACACATAAGTTGGAGATATGTTTTGGAGGATCGTGGATTGTGTTTAAACAATTTATAAATATGTGTTTCGTGATAACTTGTTATTTTTGGGGATTTTTGGAATTAAACTAACGACATTAATTTGATTTTAAATGAAATTTTTGTTTGAAATTTTACGATGATACAAAACATGTTAAGACCTTAAAACCCCCTTATTCCCCTTCTAAGTTCCAACTCCAATCAGAATTTAACCGGAGTTCAAACTATCTGAATCAGTTCAGCTTGATGCTTCCACAAGTGCTTCCACTTTAGAAACAGAAAATGGTCTCAAAGTTCAATGAAACTATTGAAAGTGCCAACTTAGTTTATGAACATGTTGACAAGAACATTGTCTCTGTAATTAGACTATCTGGAGACCTGATAATTTAATCACACAAAGTCAGAAACAAAATCGTTAACTATTAGTTTTAAAAATTGTGTGTGTGAGTGACTTCATACCAACCTGATATCAGCAAATCCAACAATCAAATGTCATAAATCAACAAAACTAGGTTTCTATTTCTCACATTAACCCATTTAACATATATTTGAAATCAAAACACAATAAGCTTTCTTGAGAAATCCGATTATCTTACTCTACACAATTATACATCAAACAATGAAAATAGAGTAATTACATTTACGTTGTAGATGAGATGGTAAGAGAGTGGGGTTGGGGTTAGGGAATTTTGAAGAAGGGAAAATAAGCAAATTGATTCACATCAAAAATGAAAGAAAATGTCAAAATATATGAGATGGCGTTTTGTCGAACACCTGGTGGGTTTCTTTTAATACATTTGCAAATAAGTAAGACATTTCATGTGCTATCCGAAAGCAACCTGATATCAACAAACCTTCTGAATACTACGAAAATCGAAGGATCTTGAACAATCATGATTTTTTCCCTAAAATAATGTGACTTTTTTTTGGAGATTACTACATACTAGAAAAACCGAACTAGGTTTTACTTAGAAACCTCATTTTTCACTTATCTTCTGATTCCAAATCGTGACCAATAAGGGGTAAGATTGATTGCGTAGAACACTATGAGCCATAAGTCAATGGCTTTTATCGAATGTCATCGAATCAGAGCACCTCGATATGTTTGAACTCATTTTTCTTTCTTCAGTACGTCAATAATGGAACTAGTTTGTTCAAAGAAGCTGAAAAGCATGGGAAGGAATCGTTTAATAAAAAAAATAAGGAAACAATTAAGAAAGAAATAAAATGTTTTAGAAAACTAGGTAGTTTTAAGGATTAGTGTACACAAGCTTATATACCTTAAGGGTATATTCATTTGTTTTCAATTTACTTCTAAATCATAGGTATACTCACCACACACTCATTTTTTTCTCTTTCCAATTCAGTATTACTTTATAGTTTTCACTCTCATCTAACTTAGGAAATTGTCACCCCATACTTTCTTTTGAATCTATATATATATATATATATATATATATATATATATATATATATATATATATATATATATATATACACACACATACATACACACACACACACACATATATATATATATATCAGTGTTGCAGAAATCGGCAATGGCGGCCGATTAATCAGCGATTAATCGATTAGCGGCCTTAAACCAATTACGAGTAGGGTACTTGGCAGATATTAGTTAAAATCGATCAAAGTCGGCCTTGGCGGTCTTTGGTGGCCCTTGGTGGTCATATGCGGATTTTTTTTTAAAATTCAAAAAATTTTAATTTTCAAATATTACACCAAAATTTTAAATTTTCAAAATTTTAAACTTTTAAATTTTAAAATATTAAACTAAAATTTTAAATTTTCAAATACTTAGTTTTTCAGGGAATATGATTTTTTTTAAATAATTTTATTACTAATTAAGAGTCTCTGATTAATCTCCGATTAATCTCCGCCTAGTCCGATCAATCGCATATGGTCGATCGACCGCCGAGAAATTTTTACAACCTTGATATATATATATATATATATATATATATATATATATATATATATATATATATATATATATATATATATATATATATATATATATATATATATATATATAATAACATCTCAGTGTGACATGTACCACAATATTATCCATTTTTGGATCTCGACACAAAAACTTTTAACAGATCACCCCTCATAAAATTGTTCTTGCACGAGCATGCTTAAATTTAGAGTTCTTATTGAACCTACTACCCCCGTGAATTTAAAACCACACTCTAAAGTCGTAAGGGTAGTAAATCTCATAAGAACTTTACAGTTAAACATGTTCATGCGAGAGCAATTCTTGCCTATTCGAGGATGGGTGACCCCTGAAAACTTTCGAGATGAGAGAGTGGATAATATTATGGTACGTGATATATATATATATATATATATATATATATATATATATATATATATATATATATATATATATATATATATATATATATAAAGAGAGAAGTTTGAGTTGTTAAGGGTTTAAGCACTTCAAACCAACAATTCAAACATTTCATATAATTCTATTATATTAGCTTCACATGTTTTATAAAGGGTTCTAAATATTCTACTAAATTGACATAAAATATGTCAATAAATCCAATTCGGGAAACTTTGACAATTTTAATCAAGGTTCTAAAAAGCTTATCATGGCTCCAAGGCTTGCACCTTCTACCAAGCTTTACAACGACGTCGCCTTAACTCGTATATGTGTATAAAAATGAATAATAGTTGAAAATACATATAAAAATATTAATTATATAGAAAATTATCACCTTAAGTCACGCCTTACAAACGTTGTGGCTCGCCAAGGCTCAAAAAAGCTTAAGGCTTAACAATGCCACCAAGTAACGTCTTACGTTATTTAGAACCATGATTTTAGTCCATAACTCACTTCTAGTCTGTCTAAGGCTATTCGTTCAAATGATGAATCATGCTCCACAACACAACATATGTGTGATGAGAAGCTACCGCACATTTGCTTTACATAAGTATTGGTGTGTTCCGCCACCCCTACAATGTCGCATCACCCCACCACACCATGCAGCGGGGTAGAGTACCCCATGGCCTATCAACGAAGAAAATTAGAACGTAAGAATTTTAAATACAATTGTGTTCATGTTTGAAGTATTGTTCGTTCAAGCCTCATTGGTAGATAAAACAGTCTCAAAAAAGAAAATATTATTCCACCAGAGATTATCAAGAGCGATACGTTGTAATATTTTTTATCGATTAAAAAAAGGTTGTATACACTATTTGTTGATCATATTGTTAGTACGTTAATGATGAGAGCTTAAGCTCAAGGTTCTTAGGTTATATATATATATATATATATATATATATATATATATATATATATATATATATATATATATATATATATATATATATATATATATATATATAAAAGCTTTAACATTCACTATTAATAAAACAATATACTTTATAACATAGTATTAGAGCTCTAGATTAAAACCTTACTGTTAACTACAACCCGAAGTCGTTACCCTCTACCTCCAACAACATTCTCTCATAGTATCGGAGGTACATTCATTAAGTTTCATATTTTCCCCTTTTTTCTCTCCTCATAAATGATAAAATAGTCATCGGCACGAAATCAGAGCTCTTTTCTCGACTTCTTTTACTGTCTTGTCTGCTTATGCCTCCTCCTCGGATGACTCCTACGTCCGAGCCTTTGACTCGTCTCTTCTTCAGATCTCTTTTCCGAGTCAATTGGAATAGGCTCTGTCTACCACAGCTGGATCCCTCTTTTTTCTTGCTGCTTTTCTTCGGGCTCCTCTGTCGCCGACTCTATGATTATCACCGTCGGTGCTCCTCTCTTCTTCTACAATGGAACCACCACTGGCCGGCGCTTCGTCTTTCTCCATCTTTGACACGCAACCGTTGTTTAGCCGCCATTGTCAGGGCTTTGCCACCGCCAGTGCAACTGTCTTCATTTATGTTTTTTTTAATGTTTTTTTTTTCTAGTTTAATCAACTCCTTCCGATGAAACTATGGGAGATGTTAGTATGTTAATATTAGGGTTTAGACTCAATGCCCATAAGGTTTATGTTAGATTACTTATGTGTTTCTATTTATTTATATGAGGTTTAACCTTTACTATTAATAAAACAATATATTTTATAAAATGTATGGTGGATGCTACATATTAATTAGACTTGATGAATGCAATTATTTTTGACTATTTACTATCAACGAATATACGAGACATGTCTAATTTTGTCAATAAAATACAAGTCTTCACTCTTCTATAAAACCTTGCATGAACATCCCTTCTTGACCATTGGTTTGAATTGTATTTTATTGAAATAAAAACTTTGGATTTAAAGTTTGAATAACAATGTAAGTATATTGAAAATGAATGAAATTCGAGTTAGAATGTAACAAGTTGTTATAAATTTTGTGGAAAGAGGAACATGTCTGGAACGAGTGGTCGCCACGCCGGCAAAAGGGGCCAACTCTAAGGTATGTCAATCCTTGAATATTTTGACTTTCAATAAAAATATAACTTAAAGCTTTGACTTCTTTACACAAAGACACAAAGATATGCACTCTTCCTTTCGGGAAAGCATGCATGATTTATTTACTTAATAATATAGAATAATTTCATATATATATATATATATATATATATATATATATATATATATATATATATATATATATATATATATATATATATATATATATATATATATATATATATATATATATATATTTTAAACTTTAAAATATTATATTTGTTCATTTTAGTTTCTTAATATTATATTTATCCTTCATAAACTTTCAAAATATCATTATTGCCTAAATCGTTTTTTATAATGTTTTTAATATTTTATAATCATTTTTTATACATTAGAATTATTATAATAATTAAAATTTTTAACCATATTATCCTTATGTCTATGATAATACAATGTAAACTTATAAATTACTGAAAAAATCGGCCTCTTTACAGACAAAAATATTCATGTTTAACCCTTTCTATGGAATGTATATTTTGATTGTTTAGTTTTTTGTTGTTGTTGATTATTATCATTTTATAGATGGATGATATTTTAGATATTATCATTAATATTTTGATGTTTAAAAAGTACATATATGATATTTTGATATTTAAGAATAGCATATATAA
Source organism: Lactuca saligna (assembly GCF_052625555.1). Classification (NCBI taxonomy): domain Eukaryota; kingdom Viridiplantae; phylum Streptophyta; class Magnoliopsida; order Asterales; family Asteraceae; genus Lactuca; species Lactuca saligna. The sequence goes on from NC_136424.1 coordinate 50,086,953, forward strand.
TATTTTGATGTTTAAAAAAAACATATGATATTTTGAAATTTTATGAAGGGTAAATATGAGATTTCGAAATTTTATGAAGGGTATATATGATATTTAGAAATTTTATAAAAGGTAAATATGATATTTTGATATATATATATATATATATATATATATATATATATATATATATATATATATATATATATATATATATATATATATATATATATATAATTTTCCGGATGATTTTTAGATCAACTTAAAATCATAGAGCTAAAGTTGTTACTAGGAAATAACTTGAAACTTATAACTTTTCTGTGTATGGGATAAGGTGTCACAGTATTTTCATTATGGATTGTAAAGTGGTCGACCATAAACAACATTCATTGGCCAAGACCATCTAGGGACTAGTAGAAAGACCCTTTATTTCATTCCTTTCGAGCGTGTAGTAGGTTAAAAAGTTTTTTATGCGACGGTCATGGCATTTTTATTATTTTATCTAATTAATAAATGAAAATAAAATAACTTATGAAGATTAATTAATAAATTTTTTTTGAACGGCAGATTTATTAAACAAAACCTAGCAAGACGTTAGAAAGAGTTACAAAGTACAAGCATTAAAATGAGATATAAACCAATACAACCAACTAATACAATGAAAAACCGATCTATGTTTAATTCAATTAAAAGAGATCAATTCAATCTCATCCGCGTTTTAAAAGAAGAGCATATTTTTCAATCAAACACAAGTGAATTTTGTGCCTTCCAAAGCGACCAAAGCAACGAATAAGTAAGAGTTAATTTGAGTTTGTTCTTCTTCCTTCCATGAGCCGAGACTTCCAACATTTTGAGCATCTCCATCCTATTGCCCGACACCTCAACACCGAGACCACACCAGAAGATAAACCACGACCAAATTTTGATATGCAAAAGGACATCTGAAAAAAATACGATCCACGACCTCCTCTTCACTGTTACAGAAAAAACAAACAGTGGTAGAAATAGCAATGCTCCTAGCCACAAGATTGGCAACCACTTGAATTCTATTGCATAAAATGCTCCAAACCAAACACTTAGTTAATGGGCACCCAACTAACTCATTTGAAGTTTTTAAAATTGTTGTCAACCTCCAAATTACCATCCAACAATCTACTCATTGAACTAACAGTAAAAGACATCGAAGAGTCCGCCATCCAACGCGACAAATCAACAGAAGAGTACAACGAAACATCCGAAAAAGCAACGTTGATGTTAACTAGCTCCTCACACTCCTTTCTACTCATAGGCTGCCTCTTCCATAACACCAATTAAAGTCTCCACAATTGTTTCATTCCAAACGTGATTGATACGATTCGAGTTTTCTGTGTATAAATTTTAGAAATTCATGTTTTCGTGTCGATATGAAATTTAAGTTCATGTTTCGTGCCTTACAAGTATCAAACATGAATTCACCTTTTAAAAATATGTATAAGACAAATTATATTTGTGTGACATGCGATACATATATACATGTATAAACACAAAACACACGACCCGTATAAACATTTATACACACGGATTAAATGCGTGTTTTTAACTGGATAAGTCTTTATTCAAGTCAAAACTCAAGTCCTTTTTTGTGATCTATATGTCTTAAAATTAGATTTTTTTTTTTTAATTACTGAAGCAGGATTTGTATTGAAATCTTAGGATCCTGACTTGGATTGCAAAATGTTACCCTGATCACATACATTTAGTCTAGCCAAGTCTTTAACTTCAAAACAGTGGTGAAGCTAGATGGGTCGTTGGGGGTACTACAGTACCTCCAAAAAATTGTTTTATATATATAAAAAAATATTATTTGTAAACATGTTTCATGTTATTGTATCCCCAACTAAAGAGAATATAACATGTTTTTTAATGTCCGATATTGGATAACTATATATAATATATCGATAATGTTTGTACCCCTATATCAAAATTCTTGGTTCCGCCACTGAATCAAAATCCTAGGAAAATTTGTCATTTTTTAAACTAAATTTAATATATATATATATATATATATATATATATATATATATATATGTGTGTGTGTGTGTGTGTGTGTGTGTGTTCAGGTTCGTTTGAGACCATTCAAATTTTGTGAGACCGTTAGACCAAATCTAAAAATAATTTTAAAATGCAAAATAAATGGTAAAATCCAAAAATTCTTTTTTTAAATATTATTTTCGAAACTTTAATTAACTAAAAAAATTTTAAAAAAATTCCGTTTTATTTGAAAAGTAAGTGAAATATTCTAAATAAAATATTACACTGACATATTCTAAAAAATAATTTTAAAATGCAGAATAAATGGAAAAATCTAAAAAATCTTTTTTTAAATATTATTTTCGGAACTTGAATTAACTAAAAAAAATTAAAAAAATTTTAAAAAATAAAAATAAATTCCATTTTTTTTGAAAAATACGTGAAATATTATAATAGAATATTACACTGATATATTCTAAAAAAAAATTTTAAAATGCAAAATAAATGGAAAAATCCAAAAATTCTTTTTTTAATATTATATTCGGAACTTGAATTAACTAAAAAAAATATAAAATAAAAAAATGCGTCTCACGGTCTCACAAAATTAGACCGTCTCACATGAACCTAACCATATATATATATATAAACCGGGTAGCACGGGCTAAAACAAAAAAAAATTACATAGAAATATTAAACATTGAATTTTGCAACAACAAAATCCAAAAATACTAGCTAATTTGTTCCTATTTGAAATTCAATCAAACGAAGTAATGTCATTTTTCTCAAAAATGTTGCTCCTTAGGAAACGAGACTATTGAAAAACCACATTATTCTTATTTCTCCAAATCATCCAAATAGTAGTCAGGATTATTACCCCGAGAGCTCTCCTTTTCTTCGTTGATATATTGATTGTATCCATCGAAGTCATTACTTATGATATATTTATTATATGAAGAAAGTGGATTAACCACTTTGCAAGCCGCATCCAAATTTGAGGTCATCCACATCAGTGTAATGCTACTAATCTTTCAAATGTATCACATCAGCTTTGAAATGACTATCTACATCAGTGCAATAACACAAATATTTTAAAAGTTATCCCCACTACCAAATCAACAATTACTTATATATATATATATATATATATATATATATATATATATATATATATATATATATATATATATATATATATATATATATATTAACACAAATATCTTAGTTTAACAAAAAAATAATATACATTCAATTAGGCTTTAAATTCTTAATTGTTATTTCGTAAATTAGTTTATATATAAACCATAATACAAATTAAAATATAAATTTGTAATAACAATTCAAATAGATTTGCAATTAAGATATATATATATATATATATATATATATATATATATATATATATATATATATATATATATATATATATATATATATAATTGGTTTTAATATTTAGTTAATGTCATTTGATTAAAAAAAGTAATATAAATCAAAGTTGCAAGCCCTTCAAAAGCTAAAAGACCAAATAGTAGGTGGCATCAATTTGAGATGAAGTGGCATTGCAATTGTCTTTGCAAGTCCGTGATGTGGATGCTCTGAGCCACCACATCGCAAAACACAAACACATGATTAATGTCTTCTTGTTGGATAACACAAGAAGGGCATAAAGTAAATGAGACATCAATACCTCTACCAACTAAATTTTCTCTTGTAGAGATTCTATTCAACAAGACACACCACAATAAAAACTCATATATATATATATATCCTAAAACTTTGTCATTACAACTTGAAATCGAGCAATAAAAATTCGTCTATACAACTTAAAGAGTGCACTATATATCACATGAAGTCTCATATAGAAAATTTCATCCCTTCATCTCAAATCAGGTAGAACATTACAACATGTGTTAGTTCCTTTATGGAATTGTGTCTTTGGTTGTAAATGATCATAATGATGTTGTTTCGTAATATGCTAATGGTGTATTCTTCTTAATTGGTGGCGTTTACCTCTACCAGAATTATGGTTACTAGTTAAGATGTTAATATTGATACCATCTTTGAAGTCTTAATCACTATCAAGTTATAAGTATTAATAATACTTTGCCAGCACATATTGAAACTAGTTTATTTATAGGATCTTTTGATTTAGATATGATATTATGATCATGATATTGCAAATTGTAACATAATCATACATAAGATCCTGATTTTTAAAATCATAGATAAGTCCTTATAAACATAGGTAAAATACGTTATATATATATATATATATATATATATATATATATATATATATATATATATATGTAATTGTCCTTTCACTACATTTATTTGAAACTCTCATGACTTTTTGATTTCTTTCTAAAAATGATTATAAATTGGTTAATATCATTAAATAAGTGCAAAACCTAAAGTGTAATTCTAAATTAACTGAAGTTCAATATTAAAATATCACCCTTTTACTTTTTCTTTGAAAATTATGTCTTTAACTTTTAACATATTATACTTAATTTATTAGTTTTAAATAAATAGTTTAAAAATAACTTCCAATAACAAACTTAGACCATCTCCAACAATCTTTATTTTTTCACTTAAAAAATGGAGTAAAAAATGGGATAAATAGTGTTTTATCTTCAACCCTATTTCATTATTAACCCTATTTTTTACCTCCAAAAGTATATTTTTAGTATATTTCCTTTTTGCAGTTTACATATATTATCAAATACACCCCTTCTATTAATTAGCTTTTAATGTATATATAATCTATCTTTTTCATTACAATAATACTACGCAAATAATATTATATTTATAACACATTTGTAAAATACGTTATCTTGTTTTAAAATTTCAATATGCATTTAAATTTATATATAAATTTGATACACAAAAAATAAAGTTTATATTTATAATTGATTAATATAATTTAATATATAAAAAATATTATAAATATTAAATATTACATTTAAATTATAACTAATAAATAAAAATAAACTAAAAATAGATAAATATATAAAATAAGGGACTAAAACTGAAAAGTGGAAGTCCATTTCCATTCTAGAAGGAATGCATAGTAGTTTAGTATTACTTCATATTTAGTATAATACTATTCATTCTCAAAATAGAGGAATAAATGAGATATGGATAGAGTAGAATGAGAGAAAAAATAGGGGAAAATAACAAATGAGAGTGGTATAATGATAGAAGTTAAAATGTTAAACAACTAGTTTTTTTCTAAAAAATTTATTAATCACAACAACAAATAAATAACATTAAACCATTTATTAAATTTAATTTTATTCATGAGTAACTCGTGTATATATGTTATTGAGACGATTGAGATTATAGTTTTGATAGATGTCTATCTTATCATATAATTCAAAATAATCAATGTTTTATATCAATTTAATATAAAAATTATTATATCGATATTAACAACAATATCATTGTTATTTAAAAAACCATAAATCTGTAAATATTTCAACAATATAGTTGTCTTCTACGCAAAGTGCGGATATTCACCTAGTCAGGACATAATGTTAAGGATATAGGAAAGTTATGTTTTGGTGATGGGACTTATGTAGATAAAAAAAACTATTTTATGACAAACATGTATTGAGGTCTTAATCATTTCTAACGTTGTTTCTGTTTAACCTATTGAGCTATATGGCTAAGTACATGTATGATAATAAGATAATAATACACTTATTTAGTATTTGTTCAAATTTATCAAGCAAATGAATTTGACAAATTTTAAACAGATGAACCACATATATAGATTGTTGATGCATTCATAAACTTTTCCCGAACCCTACTTAGTTCATACTCGAAATATCCTTTTTTCCATCTGAACCCAAAATTCTACCCTATATGGGTCTAGATATAGAATTCAGACATACTAGAAAAAAACAACAAAACATATATTTTTCTAGACATCATTGATGTCACATAGATAAGAGACCATCCTTAAATCTCCATCTATACATAATTAGTTATAGGTCATGTCATGAACTATGACACCGATATATATATATATATATATATATATATATATATATATATATATATATATATATATATATATATATACTAGTGTGAAACCCCTAACTAATAAATATCATTCATACCCTTAACTCCAATAACTTAAAGAAATTGATAATAATGTAACCATCTTAACATATCCTCATTATTAATCTTGAGAAGCTAATGACCACCTCCCATTTCAAGTGATACCACACTTGAAGACCTTCCTACATTGGATAAATGAGAAAACCCTTTGATACCCACCTTTGTATATCATTATTTTACAAAAAAAATATCTCAGAAGTACATTATAATAACTCAGACATAAAAATATAGCCATCAATTTAGCTAAATTATATGTTACCTTCCTTTTTATGTTTAATAAGATATTTGTTTTTAGTTAATTAAACGGGTATTGACAAAAGAGTCTAATCAAGAATGAAGTTTTTAATCGAATTAACCAAGTTTTGATGGGTTGTGGAAATCTGACATCTCTGTCAGGATTATGCCATTCTAAAATACCTTATTCACATTATAGACCCTGAATATTGTTTAAACTGAAGATAAAGTTGTTTGGAATCTAACATGTATTTACTAAGGTACATTCCAAACTAAAAAGTTGTACATTATATATTGTCTTTAATTCTATGAACTCGCCTAACAACTTATACTCTCCATCTACCACCTTATTCAATCAGTATATAAACATCTTAACTCCAAAAATCTCTTATTCATATAAATATTGAACTGATTCATTTACTAGAAACAAGTGTTACTTTCATGTAAACATGAGTTCATCTAACCAAGTTGCAACGTCTAAAGATGGTATTTAACATTATAAACAGGAAGATTGTTATTTTGTTTAGATCTTAACATATTTCATGAAGTTGCTGAAGATTATTTGGACTTCTAAAATGGTGGACCACTACCATCTAAGTGTAACACTTGATTCTAGGTATGAAATTATTTTTGATTTTGTAGGATTTCTTTTTGGCCACAACATGGTGAAGCCTCACCACAATGTGGCAATGAGCTTTTGGGCCACAAGAGTTTAATGAACCACTACGACGTGGTAAAGGGATACCACGATGTGGTGATGGATGTTGTAAGAAAACCTTAAAGTTTAAGGGTTGAGCCACTATTTAAAGTCCTTAAACTCTCATAGCGTCCCTCCCATTAGCCTCCATCTCTCCAAATCGTCCCTTGCAAACCCTAGATCCATTGTGTGAGTTTTTCTCCTCAAAGTGTGCATGTTTGGTGCTTTTGAAGGAAGAATGCAGTGGAAGATCTTATTGGGAGCCCAAAGCAATGTAGGTCCAATAGTTTATCTTTCTCAAGCATTTCAAAAAGGTATAAAAGTTTCCATCTTGATGAGTTAGTTGATAGAACTATGGATTTTGCCCACTTTTCTCTATGCCTTGTTGTTTTGAAAAGTTGAATCTCATAAAGCTTGCAACTTTATGAATATCTAGTCCATTTGGGGCACATGTCTCTTTGGATCTGAATTTGATTTGAGTTTTGAGGACATGTATATAATCTTGGTTTCTTTTTACCTATTTTGGCCTAATAAGAGTTCAAGACATGCATTATTATGCTAGGATGTTAGGAATCTGCCTGGCCCTTGCATGTGTTGTGTGTTGCTATGTATATCGGGTGGGGCTCGATGTCGGGCATGGCCCGATGACTGGAACATGTGATAGTGTTTATGATCATTATATGTGTTAGCATGACTATGTGATATATATTGTCTATGTATAGCAGACGAGGTCGAGTGACAGGTGAGGTCTGAGAATACCAGATCTGTAAACCGAGCGGGGTTCGATGTCGGGCGGGGGCCTAGTATGTGATTTATTATGTATGGTAGGGGGTAGTTTGGAGAACTAACTAAGCTTTGTGCTTACTGTTTTCAGTTTACGTTTCGGATACTTCCCGTTGCAAGGGGAAGAGCTCGGGATGACTACATTGCACACACCACATGGCATTTCGCACATGATATTTCACTTTGATTTTATGATATTTAATACACTTGTTTTATTTAAGATGTATGGATAATGTTGAACTAATATTTTACTTAAATTAAAATTCAGATTTTTGGATCATGTTTTTAGGATGTCCTCCCCATGTTGTGGCCAACGTGATGCCACATCGAAGGAACTTAAATGAACTCACGATTCATCCTGCTACGACCACGTCATGGTGCACCCTTCACCACACCGTAGCCTTCAAGAAATTACAATTCCAACCTTTTACTTTGTTGAAACATAAAATTAAGTGTACCTGGATTTTGGATGCTACAAGTAATAAATATGAAAAGTACTAATATTAGTGGAAATCATAACAAATTACGTATTATTGTTCAAAATTCATATATATACAAATTTCTAACATAACTGATAACGTGCCCTAGCTAGCACGAAAGGGTCGTGCCCAGCTTAGAAGGCTAGCGCATCCGGCAGACCAGGCCCATCGGGCTTAGCGCCTGCCAACGCCCCCAAGGGCAGGGCTATCTAGCAAAAGGATAAGTGCCCATCAAAGGCATCCTCACAAAGGGCTCGCACCCGCCAAAGGCGTCCCAGAGCTCCTTGACAAAAGATACAGTCATGGCATAAAGCAAGGGATCAGAGCATTACCGACAGGACCAATGGCAATGCTTTGACAAGTAGAGGAGCACGATCCTCCAATCAACGCCCCAGATCCTGTCGGCTCAGGAGATCCTGTCTTGTACGGACGAGCAGGATCGTTGAGTATAAAAGGAGAAGCTCATGACCCCGACAGGTAAGACGTCTTCTCCAAGCTACACTCATACTCACTCTCTAAACCCTACTTACTTGACCGTTGGAGCGTTTTTCCGGTAGCCCTCTCTCGGGAAACGGCCGACAGCCTCTTTTCTCTGTGATCTTGTAGGAGCAACTCAGGGATTGTTGCTGAAGTTTACTTAGAGCGGAAGCAAGGTCGCGTCAATAACAAAATATACTTAGGTGTTGTGTAACTTATAACTAATCAGTGTGTATGTGAACTCCAAATAATTCCATGTAGCTTTTAATTAATGTCTTGTAGGACTAGTCACTACAAATCTTTCTTATAGTTTCGCACACGACCCACATGATTATTTGATTCTTTCCATTGAGTTGAGAAACTCTTATATATCTCTCTTTTTTTCTAATTTCTCTTTCACACCTTTAAAATCACAAATGAATTCAATCACTCTTCTCTTGTCAACTAAAACTTATTGTCTAACTCAACGTGTATCACTTCAAAATCTATTGGTGGGGGTTACACAACAAATAGTTAATGTAATAAAATGACAAGCAATCATATGTAATTTATTCTTTACTTCACTTATCTTTGTATTCAGGCAATTAAATTTTTTTTCTTAGTTCTCGTTACGTCATTATAATACATTTCAATATAGTAATTCTAACGTATGAGATGCCACAAGTAGACCTAAAATAACAAATTTTGCATATTGATTTTTAGAGTGAATACCATATTAGATTCATTGCCCGTTTACTCGATTGAAATCTAATCCAATCATATAATGAGAAAAAATTTAATAACCTACTTGATACAATTAAAATTAAATAACTCAAATAACAAAATTTATATTAATTATGCTTGTAATTTGAAAATAAGATTAATCCCGAGTGTAATAGATTTGACTCTAAACAATTTCAGGTAGCTTTTAGTTAATGTCTTTGCGTTAATAGTCACTACAAATCTCTCTTATAGTTTTGCACTCGACCCACATGATTCTTTGATTCTTTCCTTTGAGTTGAAAAACTCTTATATATCTCTCATTTTCTTCTAATTGCTCTTTCACACCTTTAAAATCATGAATGAATTCAATCGCAATCTTCTCTTGTCAACTAAACCTTGTTGTCGAACTTCAACATGTATCACTTCAAAATCTATCAGTGGAGGTGACACAACAAATAGTTAATGTAATAAAATGACAACCAGTTATATGTAATTTATTTTTTACTTCACTTAACTTTGTATTCAGGTCACTAACTGTTTTTCTTAGTTTTCATCACACCATTATAATACATTTCAATAGGGTAGTTCTAAATATCTGATGTCACAAGTATATCTAATATAACAAATGTTGCATATTGAATTTTAGAGTGGATACCGTATTAGATTCATTACCAATTTACTCGATTGAAATCTTATCCAATCATCAAATGAGAAAAAATTAGTAACCTACTTGAGACAATTAAAATTAAAAATTAATGCTTGTAATGATATAATATTGAACCTATATGAAAACAATATCTATTTTTATTAAATTAACAAAAACTATTTTTATTAAATTCATATGAAATTTAATAGATGCTTGTTTTAGGGTTTTAGCCCCATACTTTGACCATTAACTCATACTGCCACCTCTTCATTTTAACCATCAGCCCCACACGCACAACATCCGTGACAAATCCTCAATAGTCACTCCTTGCTTTCACGCGCATTTATGTGATCCTCCATGTATAAATATACACTCCCTCTCTCTCCCTCCATAACCAAATGGGTAACTACGTTTCAGCTTGCAGCTTAGGGATCTCCCCGAAAATGAAAACCAACAAAGCAGCAAGAGTAATTTTTCCGACGGGAGAAATCCGGCAGTTTCAAGATTCCGTCAAGGCAGCCGAGATTATGCTTGATTGCCCCAATTTCTTCCTAGTCAACTCGAGGTCGTTGAACATCAACCGGCGGTTTTCGCCTCTCTCCGCTGACGAAGATCTGGAATCTGGAAACGTATACATCATGTTTCCGATGAGAAGAGTGAATTTGATGGTGACGCCGGCGGATATGGCGGTGTTTTGGATGTCGGCTAATAGTGCGCCGAAGCGGATTTCAGGAAGGATATCTCCGGAAGCAATAGTTGGTGGTGATGAGATGGTTAATGAGGCTGAGCAGCCGAGGTTGGTGGTGGAGGTGTCGGAGTTTAGTCATCGGTTAGCGGTTTGCCGATCAAAGAAGCCGTTTCTTGATACCATTACGGAGGAGCCAGTTCGTTCTAAGTACCAAGTAGTGCAGAAGGTGTTGTTTTCTCAAAGGGTAGAAAAGTAATTAGCAAAACTTGTACATATATAAGATTTATTGCGATTTTTTATACGCTTTATAATGAATTATTCGAAACACGATTTATCATTGAACTTTTATTATTGTTTTCTTACTTGTAAAGAATTCTAACAGCTAGAAAACACTTTTGAGATCCAAAAAAATATTTATTCATGAAAACGGTAAAAAATAAACAGCATTCCTTATAAATAAAATCACATTGGTTATCTAAAAGTATAATTACTCTATAAGAAATTTATGAATATTTCACAAAATAATTATTTACTGTTTTTTATATTGTTTTTTTTAACGACAAAGACAAATATGACATCACATTGTTTCGTTTTATTTAAAAAAAGGTGAATTATAAAAAAAATTGTTTGATATCATAAACTTGAAGTTTTTGTTCTAGACACAAAGATTAATCTAAATATTAAATATTTTTGTCTATTATAACAAAATTAATATGCTAGTGGCGAATTTAAAAAATAAAACCACATAATTTACTATTTAAGTAAAACCGATATAAAAAAATAATTACAGGTAGGGTCTTGTCGTATAAACAATGAAACGACATAATTTTTTTTATTATTTGGAGGGTTGAGCCGTGGAGGGGTGGGGGGGGGGGGGGGGTGGGGGGACGGAGTTCAAAGCTGCCATCGGTGATGGCGGAAGGGAGGCTGCCTAAGTTTGGCGTTTGGTTGTGCGGTAGTAGCAGGCGGGAGCTGATCGGCAACCTGTTAGGTGTATGCCTTGTGTGAATCGTAAAGCGGAAGTTCGACTTGGAGAATAAAACAATGATTGCTGAAAAATTCTTTTTTTAAATGAGTTGAATATTTGGAATATATATATATATATATATATATATATATATATATATATATATATATATATATATATATATATATATGTTATAAAATATGATCAAATAACAATATAAATTATAGAGTAAAGAAAGACATAAGAGTAGAGAGAACTTCTATTCCAATACTTGTGATGAAATCATCAAGTGCTTAATACATATGACTCACTATTTATACTATCCAAATAAGATGAAAGATGAGCTATGATATGAATGCACTTTATGATGGTGTATTATTACATTCATAAAACACATTGAAATGGTTGTTACTAATGATAAATAATGATGGGGAGTTATGGGAGAAATGGAGAATCCAATGGTCATTCACAAACTAATATTTCATAACACTCCCCCTTGAATGACGATTGTATCATGCCTCGTTAAAACTTTAATAGGTAAAACCTCATGGGAAAAACCATTTATTAAGGAAAAAGAGTACATGATTAATAATAGATATTTGGAACAATTGCCTCGTTAAAAACCTTGCTAAGAAAACTGTGACATCCCCAAAATCTCGGCCAGAAAAGACCGATTTTCATTTATGCTTTTAAAATAAATTCAGAGTAAATCCTTTTGATTTGAAAGAGTTGCGGAATTTGTTCCCAAAAACAAAACTTGATAAAACGATGTTTACCAAAGCATTTCATAAAAGAAATGTATTTTTCATTATATAATCAAAACTCGGGGTGTCATGTTCCGATATAGACCAACAAGCATAAACGATAATATTACAAGTCATTCAACAAATATTACATATACAGACTTGTAAACAAAACAACTTGATGGTTCATCCATCTTACGCCCTTGCGCCACTTCCTGTAATACAAATAAAACTGAGTGGGTCAGGCTTGGGAGCCTGGTGAGCATATAGGGTTTTCAACCCACAATAAATAATTAAATTAATTATTATCAACCAACAATAACCCAGTTACCCATTCCCGTTATTCTCACTTTACGTCCCTAAAATAACTAACACAAGGGACCTAATCTAAGAATATTTTCATCGGGGTGACAACACATGCTGCGGGGTTTCCTCAGCAATATAAGTCAAATAAAGAACCATGAGGGGGATGGAATACAACAAATGAACACCCAAGTTCATTAACACCTACAGGTTATGAGCCTGCTAGCGTTCCACTGGACTGTCTAGAAAAGTCCGTGGTCGTCATCTAAATTCCGCTAGATGACTGGATCAAAACAACAACGAGGCCTCTCATCTGTTTATTACACACCAACTATCTACCCATGTTCTACCCAACATATTAGTAGATAAAAACATACATTTTTATACATATTTTCAAAACTTGTATAGCATGTTTGATCAATACATTTTCCATATAACAGATGAGGCACACACACATAACACGTATTTCATATAGAAATAATCAAATCTGTAAGATAGAAGAAAGTGAATATACATTCACACACATAACAACAAAATATACACATAACACATATCTCGTATAAAATACTTCATAGTTATACGTTAGGAGAAAGTAACAACGCATTCACACGTATAAACGACAATAAACTTAATACACTCAAACCATACTTGTATTATTATTGCGTTTATGAAAGGTAGTATACACTCACTTGATCAGAAGATGATCGGACAGCACTATGGCTTGCAGAAGTCGTAATCCTCAGCAGATCTGGAAGATCTCTACGAAAATCGAACTTCTCGCGGGCAGAGCTTCGGCTCGGAAACCGCACTTCTCGGGATCTTCGGGATCTCGGGACTCGCTTCAGGACTCAGGAATATTACCGGGGCTTCGGGATGGCTTCGGGGGTAAAAACGCAGGGCTTCGGCACAAAAACAAGAGGAAAATAGCAATGGAACCCGGAACCCTCACATCCTATTTATAGGAGGCTGGAAGCTCCTCGTACGCGGGGCGTACGTGCCTCAGAAACGTAAGCGCATGCGTCATCCGAAGTGTCGACACTCTTCGGAGTACGCGGGGCGTACTCACTTACGCAACGCGTAAGTCGGATCGGACTGCTGACTCCCCCTTCGGATAATGCCGGATTTTTGATTTAAAAATAAATACAAATTATTTATCAAACTTCGGAAATTAATATCTTCTTCATACGAACTCCGTTTTCGATGTTCTTTATATCCACGGAAAGGTGAGACTACGCTCTACAACTTTCGTTTAGACTCCGTTGGCTAATTTTGAATTTATTTTTATTATTTATTTTTAATAGGCCGGGATAGAAATTTTCGTTATAAATTCATAACTTCTTCGTTTGACGTCCGTTCTCGCCTAACTTTTTATCGCTTTGATACTAACAACGAGATCTTCGATTCTCGTTTAGATCACTAAGGCTAAATATCGCTCTAACGTAAATTTCACTTTTTACGTTAATCAGCGTTGCCGGTTCTGTCGCGAAACTTCGACAGGTCATAACTTCCTCGTTATAACTCGGATTTCGGTATTCTTTATATCTTCGGAAACCTTGTTTCAACTACTACAACTTTATCTAAAGATATCAAGTTTATTATGCACTTAAATTTTGACGCTTATTTTTATTCTTAATTAATCAAACCACATAATTAAGCAATTAAGCACAAAACACGTAATACTCAAATAATACACTCTTATTATTTCAAAACGGGTTACAAAGGTTAACCTAGACCATTACATTGCTAAAAATGACAAGCCTGGAAACACAGGCGTTACAAAAACCCAGTGGGAAAAACATAGCTAAGGAAAAGAGTACAATATGTTTCCAACTCCCCCTGATCATCACATCACTTGATTTCCTTAAAGCGTCGCATTCCAATATTTCGTACCATGTTTTCAAATTTGGATGTAGGGAGCACTTTAGTGAACAAATCTGCCAAGTTGTTACTTGATTGAAATTTTTTTGGATGTTGATGCCACGCTCTTTTTGAAGATCATGACTAAAAAAAACTTTGGTGATATATGTTTGGTTCTGTCTCCTTTGATAAACCCTTCCTTGAATTAAGCTATACAAGCCGCATTATCTTCATATAGTATGGTTGGAGCGTCCCTGTTAGAAGTTAGACCACAACTCTCACGAATGTGATGAGTTAAATTTCTTAACCAAATACATTCACGGCTTGCCTTATAAATTGCTATAATCTCTGCATGGTTAGAATAAGCAGCAACTAAAGTTTGTTTAACAAAATGACAAGAATTTACGTTACCTCCACAAGTGAATAAATAACATGTTTGGGATCGAGCTTTGTGTGGATCAGATAAATATCCCACATCTGCATAACTAATTAACTTTGCATTTTATGAATTTGATTAGTATAAATCCATATCTATTGTACCTCGAAGATATCAAAGAATGTGTTTGACTCCATCCCAATGTCTTCTTGTTGGGCAAGAACTATATCTTGCTAATAAATTTACAGAAAAAGATATATCAAGTCTCGTATTATTAGCAAGATACATCAGTGCACCAATAGCACTAAGATATGGTACTTCGGGACTAAGAAGTTTTTCATGTTTTTCACAAGGCCGAAACTGGTCCTTTTTGGCATCTAAATACCTTACTACCATCGGGGTACTCAATAGATGTGAGTTATCCATATAAAACTTTTTAAGCACATTTTCTAGATAACTAGATTGATGTACAAAAACTCCATTTTTGGAGTGCTCAATTTGAAGACCCAAACAAAATTTCATTTTACCAAGATCTTTCATTTCAAATTTTTCTTTCAAACAAGAAGTGACATTTTCCAATTCTCCAGGAGTTCTAATTATGTTCAAATCATCTACGTAAACAACAATTATCACAAATTCTGATCCGGATCTTTTTATGAATACACATGGGCTTAATGGATCATTTTTATAGACCTCTTTTAAAAGAAATGTACTTAAACAATTGAACCACATACAGGCAAATTGTTTCAATCCATACAAAGATTTATTTAATTTTACCGAATATACGTCACGAGAATTAGGAGTTTGTGCTTCTGGCACCTTAAACCCTTCTGGGATTTTTATATAAATATCATTCTCAAGTGAACCATATAAATAGGCGGTAACTACATCCATTAGACGTATCTCCAATTTTTCATGTGTTGCCAGACTTATTAGATAACGGAATGTAATTGCATCAATCACAGGAGAGTATGTTTCTTCATAATCAATTTCGGGCCTTTGGGTAAAACCTTGTGCAACAAGTCTTGCTTTATATCTCACAACTTCATTCTTCTCGTTTCTTTTGTGCACAAATACCCATTTGTGTCCCACTAGTCTTACTCCGTTTGGTGTACGAACTACAGGTCCAAAAACTTTTCGTTGAGTAAGAGAATTAAGCTCTTTGTTGATTGCATCTTTCCATTTTGGCCAATATTTCCTATTCATACATTACTCAATAGATTTAGGTTCAAGATCCTCATTTTCTTTATAATCGTGCGCGGAACATGATATGAAAAATTATCGTCGATGTCTATCTTATTTAGGTTCCATCTTATTCCTTTCATGACATAATTTATTGAGATCTCTTCATTTTCATAATTTTCAGATACGTCAGTTTCTTTTGTTATGTCATTGGGCTCTTCTGGAGCTTCATTAATCTTTTCAAAAGATTCTGTTTTCTCTTTTGGACCATCAATTATATTTGCTTCATTTCATATCGATGATTTTTATCTTTAGAACCTGCTGATCTTCCACACTTCAGGCGTGCCTAAGATTCATTTGTAGTTGTATTTTTTTTTCCTTCTGGGATATCAATTCTAGCTTGAGTAAGTATAGCTGGTACATGAGACTTTGTTACCCATTTAGGGTCAATAAATGCTTCTGGCAATTGATTTGCTACATTTTGTAAATAAATTATCTTTTTTATTTCAAGTTCACATTGACTTGAACGAGGATCTAAAACTGAAAGTGACAATTCCTTTCAAGAGATTTTATTTTCCAGCTTCTTTATTTCTCCCCCTAATGTTGGAAAATATGATTCATCAAAATAATAATCATCAAATATAGCTGTAAATAAATCTCTAATTGATGATTTTAAATATTTTACTATAGATGGAGATTCATATCCAACATAAATTCTCATTCTTCTTGAGGACCAATTTTTATGAAGTGAGGTGGAGAAATGGGTACATAAATTATACATCCAAACATCCTTGGATGGTAAATAATTGGTTACTAACCGCAAACCAGTTGAATAGGGGAGAACTCATGATAACTAGTTGTCATTATGCATATAAGTGATGTTGCATGTAAAATTGCATGCCCCATATCAATATAGAAAGTTTAGAATGCATTAGTAATGGTCTTGCAATTAATTAAAAGTGTTTGATTAACACTCAACTAAACCATTTTGTGTATGAACATATGCAACATGATGTTCAATAGTTGTCCAAATCGACATGCAATAGTCATTAAAAGCTTGTGATGTAAATTCTCCAGCATTGTCAAGTCGAATTTTTTTAATTGGGTAATCGGGAAAATGTGCCCTTAAGCGGATTATTTGTGCTAGTAATCTTGCAAAAGCGAGATTACGGCTAGATAATAAGCATACATGTGACCATCTAGTTGACGCGTCAATTAAGACCATAAAATATCTAAATGGTCCACATGGTGGATGAATTGGTCCACATATATCCCCTTGAATTCTTTCTAAAAAACTAGGACTTTCATACCCAACGTTATTCAATGATGGACGGGAAATTAATTTTCCTTGAGAACATGCAACACAAGACAATTCATTAGCTTGAAAAATCTTCTGGTTTTTCAAGGAATGTCCACTTGAACTTTCAATTATTTTGCGCATCATAACTGATCCGGGATGGCCCAACCGGTCATGCCAAACTTTGTAGATGTTATCATACCTTTTATTTTCAATAGCATGAGATTCAATCATTCTAATATTTGTATAATACAATCCAGAGGACAATACGGGTAATTTTTCCAAAAGACTTTTCTTACCCGATATCATTTTCGTAATATTGAGATACTCTTTATCACCATCATTGGTTGTTTCAACATGATATCCGTTGGACCGAATATCCTTAAAACTTAATAAATTTCTTGGTGATTTTGATGAAAATAATGCATCTCCAATTGTAATTATTGTCCCTTGTGGTAATATGATATTCGGTCTTCCGGAGCCTTCGATCATTTTTGCACTACCCGTTATTGTATTAACATTTGCTTCTCCAATTGATAAGTAAGCTAAATATTTTTCATTATTAAAAATGCTATGTGTTGTTGCACTATCTTCAAGACATATATCTTCCTCATTTCTTTTGTGAATATCCATATTTCTCTTCAATAAATAAATAAAACACAAGAAACATTCGACTTAGAGGAATAAAGTCATATTTTATTATTTTGGGAAGATTGTGACGACATCATTTCTCATGAAACGAATATGACATAAGAACATAATAAATGTCATGAAACAAAACTACACATTATTCTCCAATCACCATTCATATCACCACTTGTCCCTTCTAGGTAGACAAGAAAATCGGCAATATCCAAATCTGTCATTTCTGGTTGATCTTCATGAATATCACTTTGAATAATATTTGTTTTGATATTTTATTTTTCTTTAGATTTTAGATAAGTTTGATAAAGATCAACAAAATGCTTTGGTAAGCAACATGTACAAGACAAATGATCGATCATTCAACATTAATGACAAACATTTTCAACCTTTTTTTTTGCCTTGACCACTTTATCATTAAGATGTGGATTTTTTCTATTTTCCAACTTCTGGTGGTTACTTCTAATCTTGTTATTTTTATGATAATTGTAATAACCTCCACAACGTCGGTTAGACCCATGACTATTATGATTATATGATGTTGCATTCACTTCAGGGAATGCACTAGAACCAGTCGGGATTGATTGGTGATTTTTCATCAATAACTATTGTTTTGTTTAGCCACAAGAAGACATGAGATTAATTCATATTTATTTTAAACCTTTCTCATGATATTGCTACTACAGGAGCATGTTAGTAGTATGAAAACTAGAGAAAGTTTTCTATAGCATGGTTTTCCATAATGAAAATAGAAATCAAAATAAAGACTTGTATGTTAAGGAATTGTTAGTTAAGAAATTCCATAAAATAAGTTGCAAGCATTGGCATGTAAAATTATAAAAAATACATACCTGAAAATGACAAGAACAATAAGGAGTTAGCTATATGGTAGAGTCGTGCTGATAACGTGTTATAAAATATGATCAAATAACAATATAAATTATAGAGTAAAGAAAGACATAAGAGTAGAGAGAACTTCTATTCCAATACTTGTGATGAAATCATCAAGTGCTTAATACATATGACTCACTATTTATACTATCCAAATAAGATGAAAGATGAGCTATGATATGAATGCACATTATGATGGTGTATTATTACATTCATAAAACACATTGAAATGGTTGTTACTAATGATAAATAATGATGGGGAGTTATGGGAGAAATGGAGAATCCAATGGTCATTCACAAACTAATATTTCATAACATATATATATATAGACACACCAAACGTTATGGTTTAAGGTAGTTATATTCAAACAAAAAATAGATAGGTTAAGGCACAGATGGACTCGCCTCTCATAGGCCTTAAAAACATGACATGCTATTCATATATTGTTTTATATAAATATAATTTTACACTTCTAGAAAACTTACAAATATATTTATCAAATAGTTATATTCAAATAAAAATTGAATGTTTTTTTTTTTCAAACATACCCTAAAAACATGTCTTACCAATATATTTTAGGTTAGTTTTTATTTATAAGTTCTTTTTTTTATTGAAAGTAATTATATACTTGTTTAACTAAGCTTAACTAATTTGTAATGATATTTTATATTTTATTTGTTGCATTAGAAGATCAAACTAATTATAATGATTTAACTTAGTAAAAATACATAATAGTTAACATATGTTAGTATTTTATTTAAAAAATATGTATTGTTTAAATGAAAATTGACACATTAGCCCAACAATGTTTTTGGAATTTGTCGAATTGGTCTCTAAAGTTTTTTTGGTATTTTATAGGGCATACAACTGTTTGTGTCGGGTCTAATTGGTTTATTTTAATAAATAAAAAGGTAAATCAGTGACTTCTTGACTAAATTATACCATCTTTTTCATCTCTCTCTCTCTCTCTATACTTAATCGCAAATTAGAAATGAGAGTTCACGAGAAATCGATCGGTCGAGTTTATTTTACTTCATTATTTAAATTTCAATTTTGCATTGCAAATTAGAAGCAAGAGTTCATCAGAATAGATTTGATGGGTTTCAATTTCGATTTTGATTGCACATGTGGGTTTCAAAAGGTTTGTGTACATCAGAGTTTTGAAATGTTTGACATAGATGAGGATTTGATTTCAATAAATCGGGTGTGTTTGATTTAATGAATTGCTTTTGAATGGTTCGTATTCAACAAACAATTTTAGAAATTGATTTTCTTCACAGTCGATATTTGTGTGTTCTTTATACATGTGTTTTGAAAATCGATTCTTGCTTGATTGTTTGAGGAAAATGATTCTTCAGACTGTGATTTCATCATACACAATTCCTCTAGGATTTCGATTTCTGAAGAATCCACTCAAGAAAACGATTTTACCTTATAAGCTTGAAGGTCACTTAACGTTGTTCCTCCATGAATTTCTTAATCGAAGTAGCAAGTCCATATGAATAGTTGGATATTTCTTGAATCATTCTTAATCCATCCCATATTTTCTTCATTTTAGTGAAATAAGTGGGGAAAGATTCTAATCCTTGATTAATGGAAAATAGTTGTTTCTGAATTTGATAAATTCGAGCTCCATCAGCTTATTTATAACCATGATTTAGTTCAAACCATATTTCTTTGGTTGTTGATAGAAACACGACACTTTCGATAATGTCTTTTGATAACGACTTCAGTAGTTAAACTTAGTTGGATGACGGGTGTCTGCGATTCGAGGAGATGATATAATTAAGGAGGATACATGCTTTCTTTTATTTTTTTGCTATGTATTTTTTCACATAAATAGGATTTGGTTTTAAAAGCATATCATCCAAATAGGATGAGCACAAATTTTGGAAGACTTACCGAATGCCTTAAGTAATAGCATATCTTAAAGAAAAAATTGCAAAAATGGTCTTTGTGGTATGCAAATTTTGGGGGTTTTAGTCCAAACCACAATTATTTTGGATTGATGGTCCTTTTGAGCTAGTTTGTTTGCGTTTTTGGTCCCTCAGTAAAGTGAAAAGACTATTATACCCTTCTGATATATTTTTTGATGCTTTTTCTATTTAATTTAAATGAAAAATAAAATAATTACCTAATTTGGGACCCACCTCTCTCTTTCTCTCTCTCTCTATCTATCTATCTATCTATCTATCTATCTATCTATCTATCTCTTTCTTTCTTTCTTCGAATAAACCCAAGTAGAAGATAGTGGATTTAAATTCATTCCATCCCCCTCGTTCTCATCCTCATTCTTCAACTTATGTCCTCACTGGTGCTTGTTAGCAAGCAACAAGCTCCAATATGATTGTATTGACCGGATTGTGTTTGTAATTAACAGGGGAAGCAGAGAAAGAAAGGTGATAGATCTGATCGAATTTAAGTAGTAAGGGCTCAAAAAAATCGTGCCAAATTAGCTCAAATCTATGGTTCTAGAGCACCCACTTATCGATGGAGACAAAGATGGGTGGTGGTATTGGTTGGAATACGAAGAGAGGAAGAAGATGATGATGTTTGTAAAGAAGAAGACGGGTGCGTCCCTAACCGAACTCCTCTATAGACCTTCTTTGTTTTCTTTCCTATTTCTTCTCCACTACTTCAGGTGAACATTTGACACCCCAAACACTAATCTGGGATTCACATTCCGCAATCTCACAGATGTCATGTTCCACCAGCGACAACTAGCTCTAAGAATTTCTGATTACTGTTCTTCCTCCCTACCCTTCATAACGAAGATGACTATGCAAGGGAGGAAAAATCCACGATTTCCTCGCATTACATATAGATAATCCATCATAATCTTTTTGGACCAAATCTAATTCGAGGGATTAGAATTTGGGGATGAAGCGTAGGGTTTTAGGTAGGTAATAAATCAAACAATCTTCAAGGTTGTTAATCTTGCATAAACGAGCCTCCAACCACTAGTTTATCATTGATGTTCCTCGTATCAGATATTATGAGTTCATGTAGTTGATGGGATAACCATATAGAAGAAGCAGAAGATGAGTTTAGAGGATGAACACACACACAGACACACTTGTTTCGAGTATTAACCCAATGTGAGATTTCCGATGAGAGATGATGATCTACGGGTAACAATTGTGATGAGAGATGGTGCGGGAGGAGGAAGTTGACGACAGTCGTGTGGCGAGGGGGGAAGGAAGAATCATCGATGATGATGGGTTGTTTGAGGGTGAGATCATCGAAAAAATTTAGTCTTAAGTGGTTTATGTGTGTGTATGTGTGTGAGAGAGAGAGAGAGAGAGTTTTCTTAATTTTTTTTATTATAAAAATAGATAAAAAAAAATGAAAGAAAAATGAAAAAGAAATACTTCAATGATATTTTAGTCTTTTTAGTTTTCCGAGGGACCAAAACTACAATCAAACCAGCTCATAAGGACCACCGATACAAAAAAATCGAGGTTTAGATTAAAACCCCAAAAAAATGCATACCACAGGAACCATTTTTGCAATTTTGTCTATCTTAAACAAGTTCTTATATTGGTCATTATACACAAAAAATCATCAAAATTTTAAATACCTTATTTTAAAACATTTTTACTGTATAGCCTATTAAAAAGGTAAACAGGTTACACATTTATGACAAAAAAATCATCGGAATTTTAAATACCTTATTTTAAAACATTTTTACTGTATAACCTATTAAAAAGGTAAACGGGTTACACATCTATGATGTTTCCTTTTACTTATCTTCGACTTCCTATTAGGGCAAACATGAAACTAGCTATAAATTGGAGTCATATCGTGGAAAAGTTCAAAGCAAAGCTTTCCTTGTGGAAACCTAGAAATCTTTCGTTTGACAGGAGGCTTATTCTTGTGAAATCTGTTTTAGGTAGTCTTCCGAGTTCCCGGTATTACTTTTCCCTTTATAAAAGCACCTAAAAAACTAAGCATAGATCCTCTTATAACTTTATTAATTTGGTTTGATTGGTGTGATGCTCCTTATAGTGTTTGTACTTTGTACATTCATCTACCATCTTGTCATTTTTTTTAATGTATCCTATGTTCTACAGAAAGAAAATCTTTGATGTTAACTTTAATGGCCTGTAATTAAGCAGTTCAATTAATGCCTTCTATCTGTTCAATTTTTTAAAAAAAAAAGAAAATAAAATATTTAAGGTTTTCTTAAACATTGTTTGAATTACAATGATGAAAACTATATACTCCTATAACAATTAAATTATTAATAATAAGAAAAAAAAACAACCTTTGCCGACGCCGTGTCATGGGGATAAAGCAAAGGCGTGAGGTTTGACCACTCTTTATTTTGTTATCACTTACCACACGCTTTAAATAATCTGTGGAGGTAGAACGGCGATGGGAGGATATGGATGTTGATGTTAATCACATAAATATAACTAAAATAAGGTTTGTTCGTAGTAAAAGTATTGCTTTCTACCATCTAAATAATATTTCTATTTTATCCATACTATTATTATATTCATAACTTTAATAAAATGTATTATAGAAAAATTTACAAAATAGTCCCTAAGGTTTGTTGTTTCTTTAAATACGGTCCAAATATTTTAAAAAGTTAAAGATATAGTCCCTTTCAGGTAGCTGCCACTAGGGGTGAGCATAGACAGGTACCAACCATATTTGACTGGAATCGGAATCAGAACAGGAACCGACAGTTCCAAGAAAGTTGGAACCGGAACCGGAACTGGCGGGTAGCGGTTCCAAAACCGGGTACCCGGTTCGTTAGTTTTTTAGACTTTTAATATCTTAAAAAGCTTATATATTTTACATATGTACAAAAAATAATTAGGGAAAATGACTTATAAGGATAAGAAAGTTTTAAAAACGTTTAAAAAAGACCATTAAAGTTTTTACTGTTCAAAAAACACCATTTATCTAAAGTCTTTGTATCAAAAACACCAATGAAATATTCATTTTGTTTAAATCTCACCTAGTGCCGACAGTTCCAAGAAAGTTGGAACCGGAACCGGAACTGGCGGGTAGCGGTTCCAAAACCGGGTACCCGGTTCGTTAGTTTTTTAGACTTTTAATATCTTAAAAAGCTTATATATTTTGCATATGTACAAAAAATAATTAGGGAAAATGACTTATAAGGATAAGAAAGTTTTAAAAACGTTTAAAAAAGACCATTAAAGTTTTTACTGTTCAAAAAACACCATTTATCTAAAGTCTTTGTATCAAAAACACCAATGAAATATTCATTTTGTTTAAATCTCACCTAGTGTAACCGGTTCTTGTTGTTAACTGATGACTTGGATTAAAACATTGCTGAGTTGATCCAAGATTAATGACATGGAAGAAGAGTATATGACATGACATTTATGTGTGTGTTTTTCACTTCTTTAAATCGAATTAGGGCTAAAAAGATAAGGAATGACTTATTTTTCTTCTCCTGCTTTCTTCTTACATCGTCTTCTTCTTGGGGCCCTGTGCATAGTTACCTGGGTCGCGACTTGATTCGATTCTCAAAGTGTTTTCGATTGTAATTCCAATCATTCTAATCGCTATGGATTCGATGTTCCAGTTTCCAATTGTAATTCCAATCGCTACAGATCAATTTTGGTTTATTCTGATTGATTATAAATTGCGTATCACTCGTCAATTTCTATTTTGGGGGGAATTTAGTGACTGTTCGCAAAAGACGACTCCAACTCCTCAATTCTTATTCGACCTCATTCAGAGAACTTTCAATTTCACATCACTGTAATTAAATGATTTTCATCATTACTTTCTATTCTGCAATTATATTATTCTTCAGTTTATGTTAATACGTTCTTTTAGGTTAAATTTTGAATTGGCGTTTGGCAAAAATCGTAACACTCCAGGAGATGATAGGGGACCATATTAGAGGATAAATTAGACTTTAGAGCTTTGATAGTATAATGGTATAAAGGGATGCAAAAGTAAAAATCTTTAGTTATATTATTTATGAAACAACAAGGGAAAAATGGTCCATAAATTGTCATCAAGCCATGATAATGGAGGGGCATGCAAGGAAATAGCAATGTACTTTTTGAATGATAACAATAAGGGCAAAATGGTCCATAAACTTTCTATGAACTGTCAACAGGGGTATGCATCCCCTCACAGATGGCTGATAACAAAACTGATTTTTTAACATCACAATTAATATTTAATGAAGTTAGTATTACAAAAGAGTAACCATACATACTAAAGGTTTACCATATAAATCTCATTATCCTTTCCACAGTTAGTATTATACTATATCAAATAGAAAAAGTAATGGGGATGAGTTGATTTAAGTTCAACCATGGAGTTAAGTGGAAATGAGAGTTTCACCCTTCAATCTCCATGTACAGAACTACCATATCAGCAAAAAATCATCATAAGTAAGACTATACTTACACAAGAAACCAACCAACATATTGTGGATTGCAAGATTTTGTTTCAATCTATGGAAAATGTGATGTTCTACGTGTCTAATTCCAACAATGTATTATCATTATAGTTCTTGATATTTATAACAAATTTATCAAATTCTTCTTTTAGGGCGTTATTGCAATTTGTTTAGAAAAGAAAATGACAAAAGGGTATAGTTGTTGTGCTATCATTTGACAAGATAGAGAATCAGCGGGGTAAAATGGTCCTAATTCCACATATACTTCAAAAAAGCACCAGGGGTAAAATGGTCCTAAAGCATTAAATTATAATAATTATGGTTTATCTAATGTAGATAATGATATAATGGTAGTTATATTTCATTCTAACAATATTAAGTAACTTGTAGTAATTAAATTTAAATTAAACATAACTCCAAAATTGAATATTTGAACATAATTTTTTTTTTTATCTTTAATTGCCATTATCTTGAAACAACCATATTATAGCCTTCATACAACAATGAATGGAACTTCTATTTTCACTTCATGTGTAGTTACAGATAAGTTGAGTTACTCGTGGTGAGTATAAATACCTAATTAAGAGGTTTCAAATCCCTTACATCTTCTATTTTAGGAATACCAACAATGTCATCTCCCTTTAGTATAAAATGGTTTGATCCATTAAACTCAAGTTCAATCCCTGCATACTTTGAGTATAAAACTGGAGTACCAGTATTGACACCAATTTTCACCTTATTTTGGTCAATTTCCCTGCCTTCTCCAACTGCAACAACCTCACCACATGCACTTTTTTGCTCTACAACAATACTTTGTACCCAATGGTTTCAATGAAGTATAATCGGGAGCAACGGTAGTAGTAAATTTAACAACCAAATTACGGGTTGACCTGAGTGTCGAACTTCTAAAAAAACAAGACACCACAAAATGATGAAACTTTACTTTCTGTAGATCTCGAACCTTCAAACAAAGGAAGAAAACATGTATATCAACTGAGCAACTGTCATTTCCTAAAGCTTGGGGAGAGATTAGGTGGTTTTTGTGGTACTACTAGTACTGGACTGAAAACAGAGAAGATAAAAATCGATTTCAAGAACATAGAAGAACATAATATTGACCTTAAAAAGGAATCGATTTCACAAAACGACAAGGATTCTTGATCGATCGAACCTTATCGGTCCCTCTTGTCATGAGTCAATTTACAAAACCCTTATTCCAGCTGGAGACCCTTAATCCACATTTACATCCATGTCATTTTTTTCCTTTATTTTTTTTAACATGTAAAATATAAGGCTTTAACCTACACCTTCCACTTACCAATAGGTGCCAGTTACTAATAAGGGATATTTAAACAAATTGTTTACTTTGCTGGTGTTTCTTATATAAAGGCATTAGTTGAATGTTTTTTTTAAACATGAAAAACTTAGATGGTATTTTTTGAACCTTTTTAAAACATTCTTACCCTTATAAGTTATTTTCCCGAATAATTATCAATAAAATAAACTAGTCATTCATTAAGCATCAAGAAGTAAGAATCGAACAATAACTGTAGCATAACTCTAAAGAGCATGCGTAACCCATTTAGATAGAAAATTAATCATGCAGATGTACTAACATTTTTTCTTTGTGCAGACATCAATTTGATGTTAAATTTGAAACTAATTAATTTACATCACAGCAACAGTTACATAATAACAAAACTTTGGGAACCGGACCGGCGTTTCCATGGCACTTCCAGTTCCTAAAATAGGTACCCTGTTCCGATGCTCACCCCTAGTTGCCACTACTAGATAAATGATAAGAGACTCTTCATCTAAAAACTTGTTGACTTCTTATTAATCTATTATTAACTATCAGATAAGATGATAGTCTGGACAGGTTCTTGGAGGCCTCTAAATAGCACGGGTCCAAGCTTGATTGATTGATTCTTTTCAAAGAAGCTCTTGTAATCAATCTAAGCATTAGCATTTTCACCATTCTAATGGAAACACAATTCATTGGATTCAAGCCCTTCTTGAAAGAAGTCCTCTAACTAGATCAACAAAGTTTGCTATATTAACAACTTAATCCTCTGACTTGTATTCAATTTTTATCAAAACATAAGTGGGTTAAACTCTAATATAAAAAACGATTAAAAGTAGTCAAACTAATTTCAACATTTTATAACATTTCCAATTAATTTCATTGTATTAACTTAATTCAACTAGACCTATATTTATACAAATGGTACAATTCAAATCTCAATCGGATAAAACTCAGTGTTTTTTTAGAATAGAAAAGGAAGAAAGTTATGGTTTTCTTGTGTACGAGATTCATATGAGCAATAAACATGAAATAACCATTGTCTGAAAAAATGATAAAAAAAACTGTCATATTGACAGTTTTGTATATACAATAAATAAACAGTAAAGAATAAACAACAAATAACCACTGTCTGAAAACTGACAAAAAACTGTCATATTGACAGTTGGAAAACGGCCATAAAACTGTCACTAAACTACCTACTACTCGGGTATAGGATTAGGGTCAAAAAATCGGGTCTAAAATCTAACATTTGGAAGTGCTCTGCCCCTTGGACCCCACTATTAGGGGAGCTGCCTCATACCCCCATGGTTCAGGGGCATCACCTCTAAATAACAATGTACTTTAAATCAGAATAAACTCAAAAAAATGGGCACTCCACACCACATATCAATATTACATTGGTCAACAAGTTCCTCCCATTACACTTAAATAATATTGGTGAAACAAATCACCAAAAATCAATGCTCTTCTCTTTAAATAGATTTTCGGATTTTTAGAAGATGATAATGTTTTATAGGTTCGTTTTATTAAAGCTTTATGTGGTTAAAATGGTGACTTTACACATAATTTAGTTGGATCTTGTTATACCAACATGCATATAATATTATTAGTGTTTTCTAACACTTGTAAAGTAATGTGTTTGATTTGTTATCATTTTTTCGTTTTCATATTAAGAAAGGTCAAAAGGAATTTTTGTTTAGGAAAGATGTATGGATTAGAGATGTTACTCTAAACCTTAGATTCCATAGAATATTGTCCTTACGGGAAACAAGCATGTCCTTATGAAAGATCAGGTATACAAGGGAGATTGGCATTTAACTTTTATATATTGTTGAAGGGAGGGTTCGAAGAAGACCAATAAGCGAACCTTCATCACCTTTTGTAGTCGTTTGTTCTTTCAAACCAATGGAAAAAATAAGTTTAGGATTTGGATTCAAATGGAAATTTTTTGGTGGCTTACGTGAGACGTTTTCTTGATGATAGTTTTTTGGGGCAGATAATGGTCATATAGAGTTGAATGTTTTATTCTATATAAAGTGGAATATCTTGTTTTGGAGGTTATGTTTAAACGGATTCCTACATATGTGAATTTGGTTGAGAAATGGTGATATGGCCTTATTTATATATCTTTTAGGCCATTATCTTAATATGTTAAACTTAAATGTTATATTTTAAGATAAATGATACTCATAATGCTTTGAATTGGATAAATACAAATAAATTCGTAGATGGTGAGTAAAAGGAAATGATTGAAGCAGAATGGATGTGATAATGACCAAAATTCGAATGCTCGCAATATTCAGTTAACGTGTCTCGTCGTCCTCAAGTACATGTCACGCCTAGGATTTACAATTTGAAGCACGTGGCGCATAATCTTCAATAATGAGTCGTGAATCCCATGCTCTGGATTTTTATAAATAAATATCTTCTTCCATCTAATTCATTATGCTTTTGATAGCCAACTTGAGAGACAAGTTGTATTAGGATTTTTGAAGAACAGAAGGGAATTCAAAGTTGAATAACATGATTGGAGTATTGTTTTGAAGATCAAATCGAGGATTCAACATTTAATCATTCGGTTTTCTTATGTATCATGTTTAAAAATTATTTTATGTTTTTTAGCTATGATTATGAGATAATACCGTTTGCTTTTGGTTAGATGTAGATGAACCCTTAATACTATGGTTTGATTTGCTAGTTTGGATTTATGAAGATTATTATTTTTTATTAAAAACAAATGAAAAATAAAATAAAAGAAGTTAGCTCATAGCTACAGAAGAAAACGGGCAACAAGTTGTGCCGCTAATCCTTGCTTGAGGCACATTGGGTATATCTCATCAACAATGAATAGAAGAATCGTGAGGCGGTATCGAAGGATAGTACGGTGTTCCACAGGATACATATGTAGGTCAAGACCGTTAATAGGGATAGCTAGGATAAAATCATAAGCATGTGGTACTCGAAGACACTCAAAAACTGTTTTCTTCCTAATAGACATATGTAGGTCGACTTCCATATCCTTGACGATTTTAATAAAAAGAGCACTTGCTAATGATGTGTGGGATTTAGGGGGCGGTGTCCTTATTAGACAAACTGCCACAATCGAATGACGAAGATGATCCAAAAAGCACAAAGTTCATCCACGTCTATACCACAAATGCCAGTAACATAAGATGTGGTCCTATGATGTCCAAGATTGGGCCCGCAAGGCTACAAATGCATAGGAGGAAACCTCGTTTGTAGAGTATAAGCCCAAACCACCAAATAGGAAGTAATTTGTTTCCACTGGATGTCTCCAAATAAAGGGCCTCCACAAACCATAATATCCTCGATAAACTTGCACAACCTTTTGTTATAGAAAAAATCTGCCTCCACCATGTGCATAGGTTAGCAAGTCATCAAACCAAAGAAAAGTTTTGCAATGCCGATACATGAACGAAGCAAAATGAGCTCACTTTTTGGGTCATATAGCTAGGGAAGAAGACTCATCAAATCAATAACATTGAAATATGTCTTCATGGCTAACCCATTAATAAACCCTATGTCTCTACTAACAGCCCCCTAAAGGAGATTCACTCCCAAAGACGGTTTCCTTATATCTGTAAGGAATAAGATGACACGAAGTTTCTTACCATCAAATAGGGGAAATATCTATTTTTTTAATATTTCACTCCGGCCCAATCTTGGACCACTAACCCAAATAATGTTCAACACTTTAGCTACCTCATTTGAATCTCTAATGATGGTCTCATCATCTAGATACCAACCATGAAGAACGAGCTTGTAGTTGTCTTTAATCTCATGTACTAGCGGGTATAATACAAGGGAAAAAAGAAGAGGTCCCAAAGGGTCTCCTTGCTGCACCCTAGTGGTGGACCATATATGCTTGTCTCCTATATAAAGTCATGTTGAATGATCATATAAGAAATCTACCCATAAAGAAATAGAATGTCACATCCTCCTAACCTCATGAAGTAAGGTTGATCTATCCACCAGGTTAAAGGCATTCGAGAAATCCATCGTAAGAATTGCAAGAGACCCATCAACATGGTGTTCACTTAAAACCTTATTGGCGGTGTGTAAAACAGCCTCAGTACCCCCAACAAGCCTACTCGAAAATGAAAATAATTTAGGTACTTGGCTATTTCTTTACCCACACCTTTCACGACAACCTTGGAAACTAACCACCTCCATATAGTGCTTACTAAAATTAGTTGAATCTTGTTGTTTGATTTAAAAAGAGGCGTGAGAGGAGAAGATGCAATAGACTCTGCCAAAATAGACATACATCTTCCCGTTAACCATAAATTAACCATCGCGGTGATAGCACGTAAGAGATCAGTGGCTATAGTTAAACCCTATCCACAAAGGGAATCTAAAATATGTTGTAACCTCAAGTCATCTCTC
Organism: Lactuca saligna; assembly: GCF_052625555.1. Taxonomy (NCBI): domain Eukaryota; kingdom Viridiplantae; phylum Streptophyta; class Magnoliopsida; order Asterales; family Asteraceae; genus Lactuca; species Lactuca saligna. The sequence continues at coordinate 50,118,142 of NC_136424.1, forward strand.
CTATATGAAGTTCCTTTAGGGAATGATTTGAGACATCCAAGAACATTATCAATAACTGCTACAAGTGGAGGTTTATAAAATAATGGGCTCGACATAGAAGCAGTTTGCTTGAAAGGGTTCTTATCCTTTAAAGCTTTAAAAATATCACTATTGAATAGCCCAACCCCCGAAGAGCATAACACTTTTACTGCTGCAGTAAAATGACCATATGCAACCTTATGGAGGCATCGCCTGATGTTGGTGTTACCCAGTGTTGACTCCGCTTGAATGATATCTCCATTTAGTCCCTTGGACCCTACCTCGGAACTGTCTAACATGTTTTTTACTAATGTGTTGATACCATCCTCTTTCCCCCATGTAGCCAAGTCCTTCAAGACATAACTTTGTCGTAAGGATTTTCTATTCCCAGGCCTATATTCATGTCTATTCTTGGGCCTAAACACATGTAGCGTACAACGAGGAAGGTGTAACAGACTAACCCATGCATCATAAATCTTTATGTATTAAAGTTTCAAATTTTTATTACCTACAACTGATTTTTATATAATCTAAAGGATCAATATGAGTACTATTCATGACCATTAATTTTAATCACTAGATCTAATCTTTCATAATCCAAACATTTAATTAGTTATTTAATAGTTAATTACATGATCATTGTGCTAGTTGTTCTTGTAATTAATAGTATTAAGTAATCGTACCAAGATAACTAATCATTATAGAAATAAGTAATTAACAATATAAATTAATTGCACTTCTAGTAAATCAATCGTAGGAAAAGAGGGGAATTCAAGATCTAAGTGGAAGTACTTTAAAATACTGCTTGAATCAAATTCCTAGTTTAGTTTGTTAGTTAAATTTGAGTTTAATTTAGTTTAAACAAAACCTCCAATTTACTTTTCTATATTTAGTTTAAATAATTGTTTGATTTTATTATTCAAAATCATGTTCGTTCCTCTTGTGTTTGATAAGTGGTCTTACTTTAACTATCATGCAAAACACGATTAGTTACACTTCCTAGTATGTTACAGTCTAGTTGCGATAAAATCAGTTTTATAAATTTAAAACTTTGATCATAATTATATATATAGTTAACAACACATCAAAAGGGATTGATGTCGATTCAATGTTTTTTCCTATTTGTAATTTGACAGCATAGACCGGGGATTAGCTATTAATTATTTTCACAATTGCTAATTCTATTTGGAGTATAATTGCTAGGTGGTAGGATGTTAATGTCATATCTCTTAACATATCTGCATATTTGAATTTTTGGTCGAACAAAGTGAAGCTTAATGCGCTACAAAGGAGAAGTCTTGACATAAACATTATCAAAACTATGTGAGAACCATTTGGTCTTTTTGGAACAATACAATTTTGAAACAGTTAAACATACAAAGACGGAGATCTTTGATAACCAATATTGCTATTATATGAATTAGAGTATGAAATTTACTTTTTCTCTTACATATCAACCTCAAATATAGAGATACATTATCAATATCCTTGTGATTGTGGCTTACCTATACATATATTTTGAAATGCCCAATATAGATTATAGAAATAGAGTTTAGATATGTTGAATTCACAATTGATATTTAAACAATATGATAATTACTATTAGGAACAAATAACAAGTTATTTAGACTCGACAAACAAACTAATGAATAGATAATAGTTATGATTAAATATCCAAAACCTCTTCACAAACAACTAACGATTAATATAGAAGATTAAACGTTGAGATATCGCAAGATAATAAATCCAATTATATTATTATTGTTACCAAGTTTCGTCCAAAAATCAAATTGATCATTTGTGATCAAATCTAATTATAGGAAAGGAGTAGAAGCAGATTGTCCTATTCTTAGACAAATTTAAATGTGAAACAATAAAGTAAAAGTGACTTGTTTGTGGTTGATCTCGATTTGCAGAAACCTACATGATTCTGACTCCTCCTTAAAGGTTTTTACTTCGCTTCTATCAGTTGTAAGCATGTAACACCCATAAAAATCACAAGAAATTTAAACTTTAAAAAACCAACCAAATTCCTAAATTGTTTACAATCATAGTTTTCAAAACATTTTCAACATCAGAGTCTCCCAAAATCATAAGTCATAAACATGAGGATGTGTACGGTCACTCATACGCCTTCCCGCGATCATCTGAAGCACCTAAACATAACCTAAAACTATAAGCCAATGCTTAATGAGATCCCCCAAAGTACTAACACATAAATAGATAACATATACAATAACAACATGCGGGATCCAAATAACCATCAGGTGGGAATACCCCCAGGCTCAGTCAACCATCAGGTTGGAATGCCAATATACTGTGGGTCCAGTCAACCATCGGGTTGGAATAGCCCAGACCCATCAAACATTGGATTAGAATGCCAATCTACAATAGGTACTGTCATCCTTGGGATGGAATACCCTTGGGCCCAATCAACCATTGGGTTGGTATGCCCCCAACCTGTTGTCTTACCCACAAAGCAGTAACGTCTCAACCACCGACCAAATACGTGCACATATAACAGATAACATATAACATTCTATAGATAGTCAGGCAGATCACTAAGCATCTCATCATCCTATATACTAGGATACTGATCTAACACATCACTACAACATGATAGCATACATAATATGATATCAAATCAAAAGGGTCGGCATTGGTGCCTTCGACACCCAAGTATAGTAAGGAAAACTCACTTCACAAACTGGACAAAAGCTGATGAGGTCTTGACAACGAATCTCAGATCTCTAACCAACACCTATTCCAACCAATGACCAATTTCCATTAAAATCCAAAATACCATTAAGGTCAAACTTGGTCATAGTCAAGGTCAAATTGGTCAAAATCCATAAATCAACCGAGTCAACCCAACTAAGTCAACCCAACAAGTCAACTCAGCCGAGTCAATTTAGAAAGCGCAGGCTGGGCATACTTTGGAGGTACGTTGGGCGTACTCCTCCTCTTGACAAAAACAGGGCCTTTGACCACATACACTAGGCGTACTCCTAGGTACGCACGTCGTAACACCCATACTTCCTTTTTATCCTATTCAAATCTAAATACAATATCTTAACATGCATAAATGCATATCCAAGGTCAAAATGTCATTAGGGGTCATAAAGTTTCCAACTTTATGACCTTGTATGCTCAATAAGTGCTTAATCCATAAAAACCCAACATTTTAATGCCTTAAGAGCCTTTATAACATGCATGGGAGAAAAGCAACCATTTGGACTTCATTTTTATGACTTAAGACCTCTCCTAGGGTCTGAAAGGACAACTTAATGATCAAGAATATGCCATGCTCATGATCTAACATTTTGGGAACAAAAAGCTTCATCAAAACATCCAAATCTATATCCATATGTTAGATGGGTAAAGTTATAAGCTTTATACCTTATAAAGGTTGCAAATGATGTAGGAACCCCATATCCAAAGTGCTTCACTCTTCCAAGATGATCTTGGTTTCCTTCCTTCCTCTTCTAAGCACAAACCATACACTGTTAGGCTTGAAAACGATTCTCAAGGTTAACAAGGGTTGCAAAACGTATCAAGAGGGATGGAGGTTGATAGGGGTGAGGGGAAGTGAAGCTATACAGATGTTTAAATATAAGCTAAACCCTAAATGTTATGGTTTCCAAATCTGGAAAGTATGCCCAACGTACAACATGTATGCCCAACCTACTAGGGCCTACCGTACTCCCCCCGACATATTTACAAAAATGCCACTATGGCTCCTTTTACACACTTTCTTGAACTTAGGGACCATAATGCAACATAATTAAATTAGAAGTACCTTATCATCGGGATGTTATAATTCTCCCCTACTTGATCTAGACTTCGTCCTCGAAGTCTGCCATGACAAATAACTCAGGATAATGCTCCTGTATCTCCACCTCCGACTCCCAGGTCCACTTGGAGCCTCTCTGATACTGCCATTATAACTTTACCAAAGGTATCACCTTGTTGCACATGACCTTAATCTTCCTTTCTAGATTATCCACCAGTCTCTTAACGTAGTTCCGACGCTCATCAACCTGAATATCATCCAAGTAAACCACTGCCTCATTATCCAATATGCACCTTCGTAACTGCAAAACATGGAAAGTGTTGTGAATCGGACTGAGCTCATCGTGTAGATCCAACCTAGAATCTACCTTCCCAACCATGGAAATCACATGAAAAGTTCCAATATACCGGGAACCCAATTTACCCTTATTCCTGAAGTGTATCACACCCTTCCAGGGTGAGACCTTCAGGAGTACCATATCGCTGACCTGGAACTCCAACTCTGATCGGCGCTGGTAGGCATAAATGTTCTGCCGCTCTAAGTGATCTATCGTCTCTGCCTGATCTGCTGAATAAGCTTCATGGTTTGAAGGACTACTTCGATCCTTCCCGTACACCTATGACCAACCTCTCCCCAATAAACCGATGTATGGCATTGATATTTCCTTATTTATACATGTTTTTAGGCAATATTTAAGTACATTTTGATTAATATTTTGGTTATTTTCATGGAATAATGATACTTATGAGGTTAAAATGTAGTTTGCAGCCAAATAGAAGACATATTGAAGAAAAAGGACTAAAAGCATTAAAGAACGGAACTTTGGAGGTTAAAGGTTTGAAAGATAAGAAATTCAGAAAAATATGTACTCACAAGGTGAGTATTAAACGATTCATGGCGTGAGTTAGGCCTTCTAGAAGATAAATAGCACGGATTGGGAATCCGTGTTGAATACGGATATCTAATGGATTCACGAGGTGAGCCTTAAAAGCTCACGACATGAATCAGGCAAAATCCAAAAACTATATATATATATATATATATATATATATATATATATATGTATATATATCGTTAATCCCTACAATTTTGAGAGCTTAGCTGACTTGGAGAAGTTCCAGAAGTCGAAAATCACAGAAAAAGAAGGCCTAGGAATTGTTCTTCACCAAGGAGGAAGAAGAAGTCATAATTCAATATTAGTTTGGTACTCTTAATATGTTTTTGACTATGGATTGTTTATGTTTATTTGTTAGAATGTCTAGCTAAATCTAGTTGCTTCTGTTAGCTTGATGAAGCTGGAACTCATGGTTTTATTTTATTAATCTAGACTTTGCTTGTTGGTTATGTCTTGTCTTTGATTGGTATTCCTAGCATGCTTGATTTGATAATTAGATTGCTTAAACTTCTCATTCTATGTAGTTAGTGACCATTATTCTGCATGAATTTGAATAGCTAGTAATTTAATGAACATTAGATTATTAGAGCTAAGTTCGAATCAATCTTAGTTAAGAAATTGAATTATTAAATTAGGTTGTGCTAGAGAACTCATATTATGACCATAATTTGTGTTTTTCAACCCAATCTTACATAGCTCCAATATTATTCAATAATTGATTATGAATTAAATTACGTGTGACCATACATATATCTATATAAATTAGAACTGAATTTCTAATAATGTTTTAATTGGTAACCAATATGAGTAGTCATAATTAATTTATTAACCATTGAGGGAAAGTGGATTCAAACTAACAGAAGTGTTTTGTTTATTGATTTAATTGTGTTAAGAAATTAAGTTCATCTAAACTTGCAAAATTAGATAGAACCTACTACTTTGCTAGGAAATTAGCTTAATTTAATAGTAGGTAAATTAATTAGTTAAAATCGTTTCCTGTGATCGACACCCGACTTACCTAAACTACTCTATAATTTGACTAGGTACATTGCCTAGGTGCAATTTAGTTGGTTAAGTCCGTTAGATTTTAAATTTAGAATTAGGTGTAGCTATTTGCACACATCAGACATATCTGACCATACAAGAGCTCAGAAGACAGGGAACCAATGTTGGAGTGATAACTATTGTTGTAGGAGAATTTCGTAAGAGGTAGGTAGGAATGCCAACTCCCACCAAAATCAATAACATAGGCCCGCAACATATCCTAAAGGGTCTGTATCGTCTGCTCACTCTGTCCGTCGGTCTGTGGATGATATGTAGTGTTGAAATGCAACCTCGTGCCCAATTCCTCATGGAACTTCTGCTAGAAACGGGAGGTGAACCGAACAAATCGGTTAGAAACAATGAAAACCGGAACCCCATTGCGAGCAACAATCTTCCGGAGATAAACATTGGCTAACTTTTCAGCCGAAGACCCAAATGGCCAAAAAGTGGGCACTCTTAGTCAATCGGTCCACAATGACCCATATCGGATCAAAACTTTTTGCCATCTTTAGCAACTTGGTGATAAAATCCATGGTGATCGGCAGCCATTTCCACATGGGAACTTCTAGAGGCTGCTTGTCATGCGGCCTTTGATGCTTAACCTTGACCATCCTGAAGGTCAACCATCTCTCGACATACCAGGATATCTCCCTCTTCATACACGGCTACCAGTAACTCAATCTCAATCCCGATACATCTTGGTGGCTCCCGGGTGGATAGAAAAGCAAGACTTATAAGCCTCCTCTAACACAATCTGCCTGACCCACCAGAAACTAGAAGCCAAACCCAACCACATCGGGTCAACAACCCTCGACTATCTGTGACAAATCTGTCAATCTGACCCCTTATCCTTTCTTGTTTATAGTTCTCCTTCCGAACTCCCTCTACCTGAGCCTCTCTAATCAATCCAAAAAGCAGAGAATCAACGGATATCCTCACATACATATCCCCAACTCTAGGTCATGCGTGGGATATCGTGTCTCATGTGACTTCATCTATCGCAAAGCATAAGTAATCATCCGTCTTCTCTGCTTGAGGACTGCTCCCAAACCTGTGATGGATGCATCATAGAATGCCACAAAATCCTTGACCCTCTCCGGGAGGGTTAATACCGGTGCCTCACATAATCTCCATCGAAGAGTCTCAAATGTTGATTGCTGCTTACTGCCCGATTGGAAATCCACCCTTTTCCTCGTTAGACAAGTGAGGGGTATCACAATCTTGGAGAAGACCTGAATAAATCTCTGATAGTACCCATCCAAACCCAAGAAACTCCTGATCTCTGAGGGATATATCGGAACCTACCACTGCATCACAACCTCAATCTTGGTCGGATCGACAAAAATCCCATTCTGGTGAACGAGGTGCCCAAGGAACTGAATCTCTCGTAACCCAAAACTCACACTTCAAGAACTTGGCATAAAGCCGTTCTCACCTTAAAACCCTCAAAATCTCTCCAATGTGCTCCTCATGCTGCTCACTGGTCTTGGAATACACCAAGATATCATCAATAAACACAATGACAAATCGGTCAAGCATCAACCTACATACCCGATTTATCAAATCTATAAACACAACAGGCAGATTGTTGAGCCCAAATAGCATCACCATGAACTCAAAATGCCCATAACGAGTTCGGAATGCAGTCTTTTCCATGTCCTCCTCTCTCACTCTCACCTGATGATACCTAGATATCAAATCTATATTAGAGAACCAAGATGCACCCTGTAACTGATCAAATAGGTCATCAATATGTGGAAGCGAATAACGATTCTTCACTGTTAACTTGTTCAACTCCCGGTAATCAATGCACATTGGGTGCAAACCATCATTCTTCTTGACAAACAATATCAATTCTCCCCACGAAGAACTGATCAGTCTAATTAACTGCTTGCCTAACATCTCCTGAAGCTGAGATGACAACTCCTGCATCTCAAGCGGTGCCAAGCACTACGGTGACTTGATTGGGGCTACACCTAACACGAGATCAATCCTAAACTCAACCTGCCTCTCAGGTTGCACACCGGGTAACTCCTCTAGGAAAACATCAACAAACTCCCTGACAACCGACACCTTTGAAACTGAAGTTTGTTCCTTAACCCGAGTATCAACCACATAAGCCAAAATAACCAACACACCCGTGCTGAATATACTATCAAGCCCTTGTTGTTGAACAAAACCCTAAACCAACCCTGGTGCCCTCTCCATAAATAACTAGTTCTCCCCCACTTAGGGTTCAAACTATCACTCACTGGCCCTCACAACCAATCATGGCACCAAACCTAAACATCCAGTCCATACCCAATATCTGATGTGTTTTGAGCATATCTACATGTTGGATTAATGTCTAAGTCCATAACTATATTTGGTATGTAGTTGACCCGACCCGGCATGGTCCATTTGGGTTGCACTTCACCAACACAATTTATATGGATAGTCTTTTGCGAATAGTATATTTATGATTAATATTAATATATTATAAGTTCTAATATATTAATATGGAATCATATTATTTAATTAGTATTGATTAAGAATTAATTTAGAATTAATTAAGTGATCAAAATGAACTAATTAAATATGGACTCTTATATATATGGAATGGACCAAGTTCATTTAGGTTGGGCTAAGCTTTCATGGATAATCCATGGAGTGTTTAACCCATGGATCATATGAAATGAAAGGTCATGGGTTTAACCCTAGTCTCCATACTATATAAAGATATCATTAGTTGGTGAAATTGGAACTAGTGTGGTACACTAAGAAAGGCTAGCCGATTTCACTAGAGATAACCAAATATCCATATTCTCTAAAGTCTTCCAAGGTGTTTTGGTGATTTGTGATTCCACTTGAGGCTTCCACATTATTGGGGCTAAGCTCTTAAAGCTTGAAGACATCAAGCTACATCAAAAGGTATGTCATCTAACTAGTACTTTGTAGTATAAGAACTTCATAATATGATAGTTAGGATTAAAGCCTTGGAAAGTTCTTATTTGCATGTATAATAGAGAAAACGTAGATCCAAGGTTTATAGGGTTGCATGTACACCATAGGAATGTTAGAATGCTCAAAACCCAACAGTCGTATCAGAGCCTAGGCTTGTTTTCTTGTTATACTTGCAAAAGTGCTTAAAAAATCGAAGTTCTTGCTGTCTGATCATCAGACTCAGCAAGTCCATCAGGAGACTCGGCGAGTCCATGCCTAAAAAGTGATCAAATCGATCCAACTCGCCGAGTTGGTTCATGCACTCGACGAGTTGGACCCCCAAAGTGTGTTTTTGTAACTTGTCCTCAAGTTATATGAAAAGTCACATTTAAGAATCATAAAACTTGATTTGAATTATCTTGTTCATGCTAATCCAATTTCTAAGAGTTGATTCTAAAGTGTGTTTTTGTAACTTGTCCTCAAGTTATATGAAAAGTCACATTTAAGAATCATAAAACTCATAAATGTTGGCAAAGGTTACAAAAATGAAGAGTCTAGTTCTAATTAAATGGTTTTATGACTCCATAACTTGTCCTCAAGTTATGGAGGTCCAAGAGTCTCTTCATTAAATAATAAATATAAAAAAAAAGTGTAACCTTAATTACTTCCATAAGTTATAAAATAAAGAAAAGTTAATTCTTTTATTAGTTTAAATTCTTCCATAACTTGTCCTCAAGTTATGGAACTTGAAGAGTTTTTTTTAATTAAAACTACTTTAAACTCATAAGTTATGGAATTAATTAGTTTTGAATAATTTAAAAACTTACCCTCAAGTTTTGGAATTTGAAAAGTGTTCTCTTATGAATACTTTAATTCCAAGTTAGCCCTTAGAATTTTAAAAGTTAAAATTCAACCCTTATATTTTATAATATTATAAGTTAATAATATTTATATATATGTATAAGAGTAAAGCCAGTCTTACCGTTAGTAGGCCTCATTCACGAAGCCGGTCTATAAGGGGGGTATAAGGTTACTGCCTATAAAATGGCAGTTTAATGGGTGTCCACTCTCACCCAACGCTTCCTTGACCGGTGGGGGGTCGTTAGCCGAACGGGTTTGATAGGACTATAATTCCCCCTTCATTAAAAGTATTAATAATAAATACTAAGTAACTAAACTCTTAATAATACCCAATCTTAGTTACTTAGGAAAATGTCAATAAGGTGCTAATCCATGAAATTGCACTTTGCACTTTGTTTAAGTCGGTTAGTGGAGCGTGTGTGGTTAACCGGCACACTAACTCGTATTTAACAAGGTAGGCCAAGGGTAACTTAATGTTTATCATAGTATCGATGGAGCGTGTGTGGTTAACCGGCACATCGATTGAGGGGTAAACACTTAAGGGTACCAAGTAATTTGCATGGTTACTTCACACCTTGTTTTGTGATCCTCGGCATCCCAGTCACAAAACCTGAAGGGCACACTCGAGATTGAAACATGCCATTGAACAGTTCAATGAATCTCAAAAGATCTAGGAGTTTCAAAACCAATTAAAACCTAATAATACATATCGTTTATCTTGGTGGAAATTGGTGAATCGTCATTCACCTACCTTCAAATTGTTTTATAGCTTGGATTACGGCATACCTCTTCTAAGTTATAAAATAGTTTAATGGGTCCTAGCCTTAATATTTCATATTGGGTGTCATATTAAGGACTTTAATATCAACTATCTTGAATATCTCCCAAAAGATGTATGGTTTAGACATTTATGATCTTCCCAAATCTCTTGAAACAAGCTTTCCTAAATGAAGATGATGTCCCATGCAAATCATACTTCTTTCACCTCCTCCAGTTATTCTCCCTAACCCATAAGTTCAAGGTCACTCAATCCCTATTGGCAAGGCAAGGTTTAGGTGTGATCATATCTTGGAATATTGACAAGCCGGGAGAGTTGGGTGTCAAAGTCTTGAGAAATTTGGTGGTTCAACTAGTTTCTAAGTCACATAGTGAGTTCTTTTGGAACACCTATGAAAAAGACTATGACAAGACCCTTAATGATCTTATCTATTTGCTAAGATCAACTTCCTAAAACTTTATGGACATTGACAATGATAACATTGGATATCTAGTAAAGCTCTCTCTTCCCGGTGCAAAGGGATCGGCCATAGTCAACTCGGTTGACCAAATGGTAAAGAGAAAGGCTAAGTCTAAGATAGTCCCGTGTACCATTATCAAAGGGTCCATATGTTTATATTGCCAAAGGAAGGGTCATTAGTTGCGAAGCTGCCAAATTTAACTAAGGATGTTAAAGTCAATAAGTTTGACTCTACTTCAGGTAAAGTCCACTATCTAACTCTGCTAAGTTTCTATTCTGAGATTCTTGATCTATGATGTGACTGGGTCACATGGTGATGTTTTAAGAATCAAAGAAAATAGAAGAAACTTAAAGAAAGAATATGTTGAATTTGATCGCGTAGATGGATTTCTATCGTGCAGTTTAAAGATCGGATTCTTGAGCTACTTCTTAGGAGTTATGAGATATTGCTTAGGAATAGATAACAACAAGTTTTCATATGGATTGTAAGGATAAGTTTTTCCACAAAAGTTTTAAAATAAAAGGAAAAATTTTATTTTATTTATTTTAAAATATCCTTACAATGGTATTTGAGGAAAATTGTTGTTTATATGATTCCATTAATAGCAAGAGTGGAAATATGAAATTGATTCTTTCATTTGTGGTAATGTCTAAATTTACCAAATAAGGAAAGATTCTCATCACCCAAGTTTCAATTGGACCGGAACTTGAAATCATTCAAGTTGTATAGCATGATGAATGAGAACTTTCAAGTACTGGAAAATTAAGAATAATTACTTGATCATATGGATGTGTGAGTCAAATAATGGACTAAGGGATCAAGTACACATTCTTGTGCACTGGTCAAGTACACCACAAAAGATCGATAAGATTATTCGTCATAATTTACTAAAGATCAGTAAATATGGTTATACTTACAAGCTTAAGTGTAATTCTGAGACATTGGAAAAGGTTCCAATGTATGACAGAGCGAATAAGAAGAATCAAATTAGGCAGAAAGATAAAAGTTTCTCAAATCTGAAAAGATGGGAGAGTACTTTGGTATCAGTTTTGTGATCATCTTAATGATTAAGAAACCATATCACAATTATTTCTCTAAGGGAATCTTAGTGCATTCTTATAACTAAGAAGAGGAATCTTGAATTGTTGAAGTGGTTAAATCAAGAAGATGAGTCATACTTCGTTCCAATACAAATCTTAGAGTGATACTTCAAGATTGTAATTTGAGTGATATGTCTTAAAGAAGGTTTAAAATAGTTGTCAAATGTAAGAGTAAAAGGTTCCTACTCTTGTACATTTGAAATTGGTAAGTTGTGATGTTTTGGATAAAACAAAGACCAACTAAGGCCAATTGTGTGAAGTGTTTGTCTTGATTAGAATCCGTACTATCTCTTGGATGTTTGACAAGGGAGTCTTATAGGTTAAGAGGACAGTGAGAGTCTTAAAGGTCTTGAAAGTCTCAAGAACTAATCAAGAATAAAACCTGAAGTTCTTCACTAGCACACGACTTGAGGTTTATAACCTATCATGTTGACATATTCTGTGCCCATTCCAGTTAAAGTAGGCTTTGCATATGAGTTCTTAGAGTTCTCAATTGGTTGCGCAACAACTTGGAAGCAATGGCAGGCCCTTGAGCTGCCAGGTGGCAAGAAATCAAGATTGAGTTCAGTCCATATGAGTTTGGATTTGTCATTATCCTTGTCTTGTGACTATGGTTTTGACAATTCACATGGATAAGAACACATATACCAGTAATTCTAAGTGTCATAAGGTTTCTCTCCGATTCATGAAAATGATGGTGAGGAAACTCTTTCACTAAGTAGATTTTAGCTAGATAGAAATTGTAATATTTGCATTCTCAAAGTCATTAGTGGAGCGTGTGTGGTTTACCGACACACCAACCTGGACTTGTGAGAAGTGGCAAAAGTCTAAACAATCGAGACTATGATTACGACATCCCTTTTCATAGTTCTTAAAATTGTTTAGACACACAAGTGTGCTATCTAATGTAAGGTGTATGATTTTTAGAAAGTTTTATCAAAGCAATCTAGTATCAGAAATCTGAATTTTGGTAAGAAAGTCAATAAAGTATTGATTTCTAGAAGTCCAGTTGATTTCTGGGTACATGTCAAAGCAAGTGGGAGCATAAGTGTTATGCTATTAATCATCATGTTAGTGGGAGCATGATTATCATGATAAAGGTTGCAAGTTAGCAATGTTAATTATAGAAAAACAAAAGGTCTCAATTGGGAAAAAGTTGTTTTGCTATAATTAAGGGAGAGGATATTATACTTCATCTCAAATCTAAAAGCTTAGATTGAGGTTTTAATCGTATTTAGTCAAGGATATATATATGAATTTCATGTTGGAATGGCTCAACATAAGGAAATTCTGTATATGGGTCCATTATTTGCGTTCTAAAATTCGATTATGATTATAGCATCCCTTTTCATAATCTGAATTATGAGAACTTGGGAAATTGAAATGGAAATAGTATAGCAAAATACTGGTGTAGTCTTTATGTGAGACATCATGAATCGTGTCCCATATGCTTCGGATATATGATCGATTACATGTGCTATATTCATCCGTTCTAAAATTTTCCAAATACCTGGGGCATTAAGAAGGGAAAAGGTCTAGAATTGGATATGACTAAAAGGATTAAACAATTGTCGAGGACGATCTAAGGTTTACCAAAGATTGGGTGCTCAAGGACAGTTGGAAGTATAGTGATAATTCTGGAAGGACCATATTAACATAATCTGTAAGGAGGTAGCTCTTGTTCAGAAGTGACAGTCAAAATGGAATCTGGAAATGTTTCAAAGTTAGAATTTTTCAATCTGTTTAAGATTAGGAAACTTAATGCAAGAAGGATGTTTCTAAGGAGCTGATCTCCTTTGGAATGCTCTGTAATGGTTGTTGTCAAGTCTTTCTGACTTGGTGCATAATCATTACAATAGGATCAATGCATATAAGTTTAGAATCTAACAGATTTCAGTAAATCGCATAAATTTGGAATTCTTACATTTACAGTAAGGATTTGGGATTGTGAAAAGAGGATCATTGGAGTTATGTTCAATAGATCTAGTTCACAAAGTAAAGATCATAGACAAACATAGTATGCATACTTGGTGTATGGCATGACTAGTGTTTAGCAAACATAGTGTACATGCTTGGAGCATGGAACAACTATTGTTTTAAATTCAAGAATAAAGTTGATAGTTGAAACAGTATACAATGAATAATGTGTAATCATATGGTGATAAATAAAAGGTGTTTTATTTATGTTCATAGGTTTTGATACCATATTGGATTCAATTATTATTATGTTTCATTTTGCATGTTTTGACTTCCAGAATAAACTAGGTTATTCTTCCAGAATGACTAAGTTATTCAAACCATCCACAGTCGGTCATATGTTGGAAGTAGATATGAATCAAGACTATCATGGGTTGGCTTGTAGAGGTCTAAGATGTTGGACAAAGGGCTACACCACTCATGAGTGCTCATAAGTTCTGAGTATTGGATTCAACCCGCGCTCATTGGAATCACTTCATGGATTTTATCACGAGTGATCATGAGATGATAATATCTTATATTCTTCAAACCCAGAGATATGAGTTGTTACTATGAGTTGGTTGTATATTGATTGCACGAAAACGCATTCGGTAACTCAGTGTTATCAAACGTGCCTTTGTGTGTGATTCAACAAGTAGTAGAACAAGCCATATGAGTCGAAGTTTATCCATTCCTTTTACCTTAGGGATAAAAGCAATATCTTTGGGCCCCTCGATGATTTAATGATGACACATGTGAGTGCTTGGACAAGCTAGGACTAATTTGATTTGTTCAATTAGTCAGTCGTCATGAATCGGAAATCGGGAAACAACAAATGGACAGAGAGAATGACTATAATCCATGTCTCAGTCAATATGATATCTAGAATGGAGGAATATATGATCCCTTATCTAATGGATAAGTTCGTTGACAAGATCAAGTTCGACAGCGGCTTTAAGAGCTACGATTGCCAGTTAGGTTTTGAAGTTATACTCAATAATAGTGTTAGACTTATCCAAGTGGGAGACTGTTGGATTAATGTCTAAGTCCATAACTATATTTGGTATGTAGTTGACCCGACCCGACATGGTCCATTTGGGTTGCACTTCACCAACACAATTTATATGGATAGTATTTTGAGAATAGTATATTTATGATTAATATTAGTATATTATAAGTTCTAATATATTAATATGGAATCATATTATTTAATTACTATTGATCAAGAATTAATTTAGAATTAATTAAGTGATCAAAATGAACTAATTAAATATGGACTCTTATATATATGGAATGGTCCAAGTTCATTTAGGTTGGGCTAAGCTTTCATGGATAGTCCATGGAGTGTTTAACCCATAGATCATATGAAATGAAAGGTCATGGGTTTAACCCTAGTCTCTATACTATATAAAGATGTCATTGGTTGGTGAAATTGGCACTATTGTGGTACATTAAGAAGGGCTAGCCGATTTCACTAGAGATAACCAAATATCCATATTCTCTAAAGTCTTCCAAGGTGTTTTGGTGATTTGTGATTCCACTTGAGGCTTCCACACTATTGGGGCTAAGCTCTTAAAGCTTGAAGACATCAAGCTACATCAAAAGGTATGTCATCTAACTAGTACTTTGTAGTATAAGAACTTCATAATATGCTAGTTAGGATTAAAGCTTTGGAAAGTTCTTATTTGCATGTATAATAGAGAAAACATAGATCCAACGTTTATTGGGTTGCATGTACACCATAGGAGTGTTAGAATGCTCAAAACCCAACACTATATTCCTTATGTGATCATGAAACCCTAATTGCTTTGGATCTAAGTTTTCCTCTATTGAACATACAAATATGAACACCAAAGCAATAACCTTATGGACTAGCATACAATTTTCGAAATCATGTATAAAACTAGGGTTTGATCATTACCTCACTTGTTATGTAGCAATAACAAGAACTACCTTGACTCTTGAAAGCTTAGTGCCCCAAGTGTTGCTCCTCTAATGGAGTCACAAATACTCAACACAACAATAATGAGTAGGAGAGATGAGAATTCGGCCATGGTTCTTCCACACACAAGGATTGGCCAAAAATCAACGTAGAAGCCCTCCTTATATACTTGTGGTATTAGGGTTTTCTAGTGTAAACCCTAATTTCCTTGCTAAGGGTCAAAGTAACTCATGGACACCCCATTAGAAGCCCTTGTATGAAATCTATAGGGCTTCCCTATATAATTTCGTCCACTGTTATCCAAAAGGTCCAGAAGCCTAGTTTCATAACTATCAATGATTTGCAAAACAACCCCTCGCTTTATTAATCAGTTTTTTTAATCCCAAAATTAATTTTAGATTAATTTCTGATTAATTACCAATTCATAATATGCTTTCTAAATAATATATTAAACTTGTAATATATTAATAAAATCATTTTAACCACTAATTTAGTATTCCAAATAATAAATTCAACTTTCTCTCCACTAGTCATCATGTCAAGTTGCATGAGTGAAGGCAACCCAAAAGGACCATGCTACATATCAAATCAAGTACACACCAATTATAGTTACGGGCTTAGACACCTAATCCAGCAGTCTCCCACTTGGATAAGTCTATTAACTATTATTGCAAGTATGAATTAAGAATTTGACTAGCAATCATATCTTTCAAAAGTAGCTGTTGAACTCTGATTTTATTAGTAACGTGTCCTTTAGATAAGGGATCAAATATTCCTCCATTCAACAAGATATCATATGGACATGAGACATGGATAATAATCATTCTCTCTATCCAAGGTTTGTTTCCCGACTTCCGATTTACGATGATTTATCAGACTACAATTGAACACATCAACTTAGTCTAGGCTTGGCCAAGCGATTAGGGTGTCATCACTAAATCATCGAGAGGCTCACAAATATCGCTTTTATCCCATTAATAGTAAAAGTAACGGATAGACTTCGACTCATATGCTTGTATTATTTACTCATCAAATCACACACAACAATACGTTTTATAACATCAAGTTACTGATGCGTTTACGCATTATTAATGCACAACCGACTTGTAAACAACAACTATTTGTCTCCGTTACAAGAATATAAGATGTTATCGTCTCATAATCACTCGTGATAAAATCCATGAAGTGATTCAAATGAGCGTGGGTTTAATCTACTACTCAAATTCCTATTACAAGAGTACTCATTAACACTATAGAAAACATTTTCCATGTCTAAGCACTTAGACAATATATAGTCGGATGCATGACAGTCTTACCTCATTACTTACTTCCAACGTATGATTAATTGTGGATGTTTAAATACTCTAGTTATTCGGGAAGTAAAGCATGCGAAGTGAAACACAATAATAACCTAATCCAATATGGTCTAAAACCTTTGAATACAAATAAACACTTATTATTTAATTGTCATAATTAGACTTTACTCATTATTGTTTCGATCAATCAACATGATAATTGAATTAAAACAATAGTCATCCCATGCTCCAAGCATGCACGCTATGTTTATCGATGGTCATTCCTTTGTGAAATAGATAAATTGAACACATTTTCCAAAGATGCTCATTTTATAATTCCCTAATCCTTATTATAAGTGTAAGAATACAAAATTCTTGCCACCACCAGAATCTGTTAGAGTCTAAAATTCCATACAATGTTTCTTTTGTAATGTCAAGGCACCAAAGTCACAGAGACTTGGCCAGTGATATTACAAAGCATTCCATTGAATTGTTACAAGACAATTCCCTAGAAATGAAGTCTTACATTCAAGGTATATTCCTTGAACATCCTTTTGCATAAAACTTACTAACTTACAAATAGATTCTTAATATACAACTCCTATTATGGAAACATTTCCATAATTTCCATATGACAATCCATTCTTTATAGAATCCTATCTATTACGGATTATATCAATATGGGCCATCCATTCCTATACTTCCAACTGGTAAACCTTAGATTGTCCTTGACAGTTGTTTAACAACTTTAGTTATATCCTGTTCTGGTCCATTTTCCCTCTTAATGTGCTAGGCATTTGGAAAAATTAGAACATGTGAATATTATAGCATATGCAATCGATCCTATACCCGAAGCATATGGGATACGATTCATAATGTATTACGTAAAGACATGATACTAGATTAGTCTCTTGCTAAAATATTTTCATATATAGAATTTCCTGTATTGAAATATTTCAACATGACATTCATATATGTTCATGACTAAGTTCTATTAAAATTTCAATCTAATCTTTTAGATTCAAAATGAAGTATAAATGCATACTCCCTTAAAACTTCTTATAGCGAAACAATTTCCAAATTCTACAACTTTTCAAATTCGCAACTTTGTTTCCTATAAATAACATTAATAACTTGCAACACTTAACATAATAATCATTCACCCACTAGCATAAGAATTATGTTCTTATTAGCATAACAATTATACTCCCACTATCTTTGACATGTACTCAGAAATCAGTTGGACTTCTAGAAATCAATACCTATTGACTTTCTTACCAAAGCTCTGATTTCTGGTACGCGGTGCTTTGATAAGTCTTTATCTAGACTTCTCAAGCTCATACACCTTTCATTTGACAACTTATGTGTGTGTCTAAACCCTTTCAAAACTCATAGTGATAAGTCCCAAATGTTCAAACTATTTTCCATTTCTCACTATTCAAATTATGAAAAGGGATGTCGTAATCATATTCGAATTTGAGAATGCAATTACCGCAACTGCTAACTCTAATCCTTCAAAATATAATAGTGAAAGCGTTTCCTCACAATCATTTTCATGAAGTAGAGAGAAAACTATTGCCACTTAGATTTTAAGGTGTATGTGTTCCTATCCATATGAATTTTCCATTTCTAACCACTATCACAAGACAAGGTTTACGACAAAATCAAACTCATATGGACTGAACTCGCGTATTCTCAAATTTTACCATCTTGCAGCACAAGGGCCTACCATTGCTTCCAAGTTATTAAGCAGCTCACCCACACTGATCAATGTACTTTCACTGATCAAGGGGCTTTGTCTCATGCAACCAAATGAGAACTTATAGAACTCACATGCATAATTAACATAACCGAAATGTCATAGAAATAAGAATATGTCAACACGATGGGTTGTCAAACTCAGGTCGTGTGCTAGTGATTACTAAAAGGTTTATTCTTGATTCGCTCTTGAAACTATTCAGGACCATTAAGACTCTCACTGACCTCTTGACATATAAGATTCTCTATCAAGTAACATTCCTTGACAAAATATTCAAGAGTTAGTGCAGATTCTTATCAAGACAACACTTCATGTAATTGGTCTTAGATGGTATTTGTTTTAGCCAGAACATCACAACTACCAATTTCAAATGTGCAAGAATAAGAAAAATTTCTACTCCACATTTCATGAGGTGTTATAAACCTACTTAGAACACATTACTCAAGGTACAACTTGGAGTAACTAGAGTATAACTCTAAAACTTGATTTTGGAACAAAGTACGATTTATCCTTTTGATTTAACCATTTCAACAATTCTTGATACCTCTTTAAAGTCATGTAAATGCACTAAGGTGTCTTTAGAGGATCAATTGTGACATGGTTCCATAATCATTAGAATGATCATAAAACACGATACCAAAGTACTCTCCTTTCCTTTCAGATTGGAGAAACTTTTATCTTTCTGCCCATTTTGATTCTTCTTACTCGTTCTGCTATACTTTGAAACTTTTCAAATTATCATAATTATACTTAAACTTGTAAGCATAACCATATTTACTGGAATATCAGTAAATTATGATGAATAGACTCATCGTCCTTTATGGTGGATCTGACTATTGCACATCAATGCATACTAGATCCTTTAGTCTTTCACTCAACTCACATACATATGTGAACAAGGAATCAATCCTAATTTCCCAAGGATCAAGATTCTCATACATCACATAATTCAAATCGTATGATTCCAAGTTTCTGTGCAACTGAGACTTGGGTGATGAGAATCCTTCCTCACTTGGAAAATTATGACACTACCACAAGCGATATAACTAA
Organism: Lactuca saligna; assembly: GCF_052625555.1. NCBI lineage: Eukaryota > Viridiplantae > Streptophyta > Magnoliopsida > Asterales > Asteraceae > Lactuca > Lactuca saligna. Next base: position 50,138,015 of record NC_136424.1, read on the forward strand.
GAATCAAATCCTTTTTCAACATTGGTATCAATAGAAATATAAACACCAATTTTCACAAATGCAATTGCAAGGATATGTGAAACAAGATAACATCAAATTTTACTTTATTTATAAAATATGGAAAAACTTGTCCTTACAATGCAAATACATATGAAAAATATGCCACTAAATATTCCTAAGCAATTTATCATAACTCCTAAGTAGCAGCTCAAAAAAATATGATCATTGAACCATGCGATCGAAATCCACTTATTCATGATCAGACTCAGCTCACTTTCTTTAAGCTCCCTTCTTTATTTTAGATTTTGCAAAACATCAAAATGCAATCTTATCACATCATGTATTAAGAATCTACAAACAGGAACTTAATAGATTTAGATATTGAATGTACCTAAAGTAGAGCCATACAATTTGACTTTACCATCCTTGCGATCTTTCAGGTAGACAGGACAGCTTCGCTTCTAATGCACCTTCATTTGGCAGTAGAAACAAATAGACTCTTTAGGAGTGACATGTTGAACTATCTCAGAGTCAACCTTTCTCTTACGGTCAAACTTTTTAACTTTGTCTAATTCCTCTCCTTTAGGAGAAGAAATCATTTCTGGACTATCACCGTTGTCATCACCTATGCCCATGGAATTTGGGAAGTGGATCTTCCAATGTTTGCTTTACCAGTGTGCCGAATCATTGTTGATTCAGCAACAATTAACAAATATGTCAGATCAGTAAGGGTCATGTCATGGTCTGTTATATAGTAGTCCTTAACGAATTGACTATACGAATCGGGAAGTGATTGAAGAACCAAGTCAACATCCAACTTCATCAGGAAAACGACACCCAACACTCCCAGTCTGTCAATGTGCAACTTCATCTTCAGAACGTGTGCACACACAGGATTTCCATCTCGATGCTTGCATGCTAATAGGGTTTGAGTGACATTGAACTTTTCAAGTCAATGAAAATGTGGGTTAGGGAGAATTACAGGAGGAAGTGGAGGAAGAGAAGAATAATTTCCATTTCCACCAATGCATGAAGAAGGTATTGATCCTTCACCTTGATCGACACCTGGAATATCATGTTCAAGAGGAAAAGCTTTTCCAAAGGATTTAGGAAGACCATAGTTGTCAGAACTAGACATCTACAAAAGGGAGAAATTCAAGTTAGTTAATAGAATCCTTAATATAACACCTAAATGAAATATTAAGGCTAGGACGCAACACAATAATTCACAATCCGGAAGAGGGAGGCCGTAATCCAATTGTAAATTATTTGAAGGTAGGTAAATGACGATTTACCAATTCCACCACGAAAACGAATTTTTAAACGAGTTAGGTTTTAAATGAAATTCCTAAATCCTTTTAGATTCATTGAGATTTTCAATGGCATGTTTAATCTCGATTATGACATTCAAGTTTGTGACTACGATACCGAGGATCACAAACAAGGTGTGAATAACCATGCAAATCAGCTTGGTACTCTTGATGTCATTTATCATCTAATCAATGTGCCAGTTAACCACATATGCTCCATTGATCAATGATAATTTACGAGCTACCGATTTCCATCCTTTATTAGTCCCATATTAGTGTGTCGGTTAACCACACACGCTCCACTAACGACCAATAAGGTGCAATGTGCAGTTTCATGGGTTAGCATCAAATTCACATCTTTCCTAAAGTAACTAAGATTAGGAATTTATAAAAGGTTTAGTTACTTTTTATAAGTTTAATGTGCTATCCTACCTGTTCGGCTAACGACCCTCCACTAGACAAGAGTGCGGTGGGTAAGAGTGGATACCCAATGACAGTCATTTTTCAGACCGCTTCCTTAAACACCCCTTATAGACCGGCTTCGTGAATGAGGCCTACTAACGGTAAGTATGACCTTATATATATATATATATATATATATATATATATATATATATATATAAAATTAAACTTTTTATCTTATATAATATAAGGGTGTATTTTAAACTTTTAAAATACTAAGTGGTTTAACCCTTTAATAAATTAAACTTTTAATTCAGTTAAATATAAATCATATTATGGATACATTAATTCTCTTTTAATTAAACACTTAATTAATCTTATTCATAAAATCCATGAGGATGTATTTTAAACTATTCAAAATGCGAGGGTTTAACTCTTTAAATTTCTAAAATCAAAACTTTTTAATTTCAAATTTAAACTATAAAACCAAAAGGTGCAATTTGAAACTATTTAAATTATTAGGTTAAATCTATGAATCAAAATAATCTTATATTATCCAAATTTAACCAAATCTTTAATTTTGATAGTGATAGGATGATACCAATCAAGAAAATTTGATTTTAGGCAAGAAAAACGAATTATGGTAATCATCCAAATCAAAATCTGATCATGAAATCGAATTTTTAGGTAACTGACGAGTCAACTCGTCGAGTTGGCTCTAGACTCGACGAGTTCACCTAACTCAGCGAGTTCATCATGGACTCGTCGAGTCCATGTGTCAGACAGCCAAAATTTTGATTTCTTGTTCTTTGGACAATTCACTCTTGCACCAATTCAATTAAAAAACATCCTAGGCTCTGATACCACAATGGGTTTTTATCATATCTACATTCCTATGTGATAATGCAACCCTAATTGCTTTGGATCTAAGTTTTTCTCTATTGAACATACAAATATGAACACCAAAGAAATAACCCTATGGACTAGTATACAATTTTCAAAATCAAGTATAAAACTAGGGTTTGATCATTACCTCACTTTTATGTAGCAATAACAAGAACCACCTTGACTCTTGAAAGCTTAGTGCCCCAAGTGTTGCACTTCTAATGGAGTCACAAACACTCAACACAACAAGGATGAGAAGGAGAGATGGGAATCGGCCAATTTTCTTCCACACACAAGGATTTGCTGAAGCAACAATGGGCCATCATAGCTTGCTCAGAAGTAGCACACCCATGAAAAAACAGAGCTTGATCAGAAGCAGCAAACTCAAGACAAAACATGGCCCTCTCCATGAACATCTTGGTGATCTCTGTCACCGACTCAGTCCCATGTCTCAAATCCAAGTACTCTTGGGCCAACCTCCCACTTTCCACCAGCGGAACATATTTAGAAAGAACATCTCCGAGAACTACTCCCAAGCCACTACAATCGTCTACTCAAGAGAATACGAGCTGGTAACAAGTCTCCATCAATCCTTCGCTCTGGACGTAAGAAGGTTCAGAGCACACCTGACCCTCTAGTCAGTTGGGAAGAGCAGGTGAAGAAGCATCCTTTAATGTCAAAGATCCACCTCATGGCTATGATTGGATACTGAAATCCATTAAATGTCAGGGGCTTCATATTGTCAAAGTCGTGATACTAAAAGGCTCTCCTAACACCAATCCCAACATTCATAAAGGTTACGGTGGCTGCAACAGCAACAACCTCAGAAAATGCAACATAATGCTCATCAAATTGCTCCACCATGGCGGTCTTAATAGACCCAAACATCTCTGGTAACTGTACCCGAAAGAGGGAAATAACCTCCTCCTGCATGATCTCTCTCACCCACTCCTCAGTTTAAGTTGGCTTATCTTGGCCACCAGCTCCCGATCTTGATCTGGATCCAACCTCAAATTGTCTCGTCATCACCATACTAAAAATAATCCAGGAAAATATTAGATAAGACACATATCATATCATGGGAACCAACTCCCAACAAATCCCTAGGGGTTGTGAGTTCCCTGCTATGCGTACGGGTTGTATGCTTCCAGTAGTACGGGCCCATACTACCTTCCACACCTACCCGTATTTGTCTCATAGGATCATCGTAAAAATCCTAACAATACACACTAGAATATACATACACTCAATCCTCACTTCTTATAGGAAAGCTAAGCATCATGAAACTGGCCGACTAACCCCACATATCTCATCCATTAAACTTCCACTAACCCTGCATCACTCGTGTATGCTAATCATACATAACATTGGACCATATAGACAGTTGAATATCTGATCATACCCTAAGCCCTTCATCAAACAAGAAAAGGAAATAAGAGCAAACCAAACATTTTCAGGCTATAGAATCTTAGTTATGTACAACTATGATGCATACACAAAGCAACTACAATAATGATGTCAATCTCATATAAGAAAAAACCCTAGGCTATCAGTCATCATATAATCATGAAATTCTATCATGCAATTCCTGAAGATCCCTAACCTATCTCTAGCATGTTGTTCTAACATATCCCAATGTCAAATAATATTATGGTAATTTGGGGTTTACTTATTGGCTCCGACAGATACACATCACATCCTCTTTGATTATTTTGAAAACAATTTGAAAATCATTTTTAAAAATCTTTTTCCTTAGTTTGAGATTGGATTCACACGAGTGTTCATCCAATTCACTCAAACCAAGACTCTGATACCAACTTGTAACACCTATAAAAATCACAAGAAATTTAAACTTTTAAAAACCAACCCAAATTCATAAATTGTTTACAATCATATTTTTCAAAATATTTTTAACATCAAAGTCTCCCAAAATAATAAGTCATAAACATGAGGATATGTATGGCCATACCTTGTCCTTCCCGCGTTCATATGAAGTACATGAAAAAAACCCAAAACTGTAAGCCAACGATTAGTGAGATCCCCCAAAGTACCAACACATAAACATATAACATATACAATAACAACATGTCAGATCCAATCAACCATCAGGTTGGAATACCCCCAGGCCTAATCAACCATTGGGTTGGAATGACAATATATTATAGGTCCAGTCAACCATCGAGTTGGAATACCCTTGGACCATCAACCATCGGGTTGGAATGCCAATCTACAACGGGTCTTGTCATCCTCAAGATGGAATACCCTTGGGCTCAATCAACCATTAGGTTGTTATGCCCCCGGTCTATTGGCTTACGCACAAAGTAGTAAAGCCTCAACCACCAACCAAATATATGTACATATAACATATAACATATAATAACAATTTACAGACAGTTAGAAAAATCTTCAGATCACTGAGCATAACATCATCCTATATACCATGATATCAATCTAACAGATCACTACAACATGATAACATACATAACAAGATATCAAATCCTAAGGGTCGGCGTTGGTGCCTTCAACCTGCAAGTACAATAAGGAAAACTCACTTCGCAAACTGGACAACAACTGATAAGGTCTCGACTCTGAATCTCAACTCTTTAACCGACACCTATTCCACCGAAATGACCAATTTCCATTAAAATCCCAAAATACCCTTAAGTTCAAACTTGGTCAAAGTCAATCTCAAACCGGTAAAAATCCATAAATCAATTGAGTCAACCCAGCCGAATTAACTCAGCCAAGTCAACTCAATAAGTGTGGGCTGGGCGTACTCTGGAGGTAAAGTTGGGCGTACTCCTCCTCTTGACAAAAACGGGGTCGTCGATCACGTACGCTAGGCGTACTCCTAGGTATGTACGGTGTAACCCTCAGACTCCCTTTTTATCCCATTCAGATCTTAATACAATGTCTTAACACGTCTAAATGCATATCCAAGGTCAAAATGTCATTAGGGGTCATAAAGTTGCATGCTCAATAAGTGCTTAATCCATAAAAACCCAACATTTTAATGCCTTAAGAACCTGTATAACATGCATGGGAGAAAACCAACCATTTGGACTGAATCAAGATCCCTCCTAGGGTCTGAAAGGACAACTTAATGATCAAGAACATGCCATGCTCAAGATCTAACATTTTTGGACCAAAAAGCTTCATTAAGACATCTAAATCTAGACCCATATGATAGATGTGTAAAGTTGCAAGCTTTATACCTTAGAAAGGTTGCAAATGATGTAGGATCCCCAGATCCAAAATGCTTCACTCTTCCAAAATGAGTTTGGCTTCCTTCCTTATTCTTCTAAGCATATAACATACACTCTTAGGCTTCAAATCGCTTCTCGAGGTGAACTAGGGTTGCAAAACGTATCAAGAGGGATGGAGGCTGATGAGGTGAGGGGAAGTGAAGCCATACGTGTATTTAAATATAAGCTAAACCCTAAAAATTAGGGTTTCCAAATCTGGCAAGTACGCCCAACGTACAACATGTACGACCAACGTACTTGGGCGCACCTTAGTACGCTCAATATACTCGCGTACGCATGGCGTACTCCCCAAAGGTGTATTTACGACAATGCCACTAGGGCTCCTTTTGCACACTTTCTTGAGCTTAGGGACCAAAATGAAACATAATTAAATTAATGGGTTAAAATTAGAAGTACCTTATGATCGGGATGTTACAAATCAACAAAGTAAAACCCCATGATTTAATGCAAACTTATCGTTTTTCCAACAACAATGGAAAACGATAAACGCAAAGTGAATACTCAGAAACCAAGAAGAAATCACCAAGAGAGAAATAGAGAGCTGTGGATTTTTCAAGCAGAGAATACAACTCTTAGAGAGTTGTATTTATAGGTTTTGAAACCCTATAAGGCAACAAAAAACCTCATAGGCCGACTCTTAGAAACCCTAGGTTGACGCCTTGTTCACAAAGCAAGTCGTTTTCTAGGCCTTCCAAAATATTCCGAACGAACTAGATTCGGTCCAACTCGACCAATCCCGAACCTACTAAAAATAAAAACTCATCAGCTCCAAGCGACCGATGCGTCATGCCAAGTGCGTCTAAATCGTGTCATTTCGTGCGCTTGTGACATCGTCTAGTGCTAGACTATGCTAATTCTATTGTAAATGTTTTTTGGATCCTTGTTAACCGAAGCAATAAATGTTATGTACTATTTTGTTTTTTTATTTATTAAGTAGAATCCAATAAAATAATATTCTATTTTGGGAATCGATTGATCCCAAACTTCCGAATGCATGGCATAACACAACTTTTTATTTTTTAAATCTTCATATCAAATTAAATAGGATAAAGAAAGAAATGGAAGCCATGAGATTTTGAACTTCAGATTGCAGGAAGCAACATTGTGGTCTTGTACATGTTCGTGTCATTTTCCAAAGGTGCAACTTTTAATTCAAAGCATCTTGCTTTGAACTAATTCGAGAAAAAAAACACTTATCGTAGAATTTTGACAAACTGGGGCATCCCTTCTTGTGGGTTTGAGGGATGAGAGTTTCAAGGCGGGACAAACTGCTTTAAAAGTTGTTACATGCAAAGTCATGAAACATGATAAATCGTGCATGAAAAATCAACACGTGTTTGTATCGTTCACGTTTGATACGTTTGGTTTTCTCGTCCCGAGCCTCCGAATTTTGTGAAGCTTTTACTAGGATACAATAGATAATGCATATCAATGTTACGTCCCCTAAATTTATATGGATGTAGTTTTTAAATGAATTAGTTTTATCATATAAAAAGATTTATTGACGTAACTTGTTGTCCATTTACCTTCTCACTATTTGTATTGTGACTACTAATTAATTATTAGTTATCGATATATAAAAAACTTTTATATATTGAAATTTGAATTTTTGTCCAAGATGTCCTAATTCGAGAAGGTATGTCACAATTACAATGATATTAAGAGTGTATATTTATGCTGAATAGGTAAGAGGAGGAAGACATGATCTATATTTCCTTCTTCCATTTATATGGTAACAATATTGTCGATTTTGGTTGAAAAGAATGCATGAAAATGCAAGCTATGATCTAAATGACATAGTATAAGACTAACATATAATACGAGTTATTGAAATAAAAATGATGTGAAATAAGCTTATACATACAATATCTTAAATTAAGATCGAGAACTTATGATGTACAAAAAAAAAGTGAAAAAGACCAAAGATGTACATGAAAAACAATTGATCAACCTATTTAGATCATCATCCCATTTCCAAATCAAAGACTTAACATATAATGCGAGTTATTGAAATAAAAATCATGTTTATTGAATAGATTTAGTCATTTGATTCAATATAATATGTAAGAAAAAAGAAAATCAATTTTACACATGTGAATAGTTGGTTTTTCTCCAAATAATTAAAATCTTTCTATTTAAGGTGTAAAAGCACCGACCGTGGGATTATTTCTCCAATGATTTGATGGGATGTGATCCACGTCCGATACCTATGAACGTAACTAATGACGTCAATCGACACGAACAAATAAGATTCCATTCGGACTATAACCAAATCATTCATGTAACGACAGAAACTATAACCACACATTCTAAAGATAGTGTTGCAGTGTATATATACACGCTCTTTCTAACTACCCATTTCGAATTTAGAGCAAGAATTCGAAACACAATTCAAACTTTCTTTTGTTGTGATGGGTTCGAATGATTCACTCTGATACGTAGAATCTCTTATCGGAACTGTTGATTAGAGATTGATACGTCGACTGAATCTTGTAATATCGACCTTGAGTGATAATTCTTGCAGTGATGGATAGATTCTCTGGTGGTGGTATGCATGGTATGAGAGGCGAGAGAACTCCGTTGCTTAATAGGAATGTAAGTTTCCATGAACTCTGAATCAGTATGCCAACTTAGATTTCCGTATCCTTTTGAACTAAAATTCAACGATTCCTATGAATCGTTCTGTACTGTTATGGTTACATCATTGAAATCTTAAATTTTTGAGGCATAATGTGTGTTTATGCGTGTCCATTACTTGATTCGTATGAATATGATTTTGGGTGTGTTTTAGTTATCGGGGAAGTATCTTACTACGATTTTATGTGGGTTTATACTCTTTAATTTTGGTGGTTAATTTCAGGGTTTGATGAGAAACGATCCATTGGCAAATGGTGAGCAGAATGATCTTGAGCATGGAGATGCAGTGCCGGTAATTTACTGTTTCTTTCTACTTCCACTTTACACCCCCCAACTGTTTGACATAATGCCTAAGTGAAAAACTCATGTTAAGATCTTTCTAACTTCGTTTATGAAAACCCAACAGGCTGCAAATGTGAGTTTTTTCAGAGTGCTCTCTCTGGTGAGTATATGCTATTTCAATTTTCATCATTTTGTCACTTTCAAATGCTGAATTATATATTGTTTCTGAAAACTTTAAGCTGTTAATTAATTATTTTATCAGGCAAAACCAGAGGCAGGAAGATTGATCATTGGTACTATAGCTTTGTTGATTGCATCCACATCAAGTATCCTGATTGTATGTCTACTTCTTGTCATCTCCTTCAATATACTTTTATTTTCAAGAATAATAATCTTTATTTTATTTATTAAATTTCAGCCAAGATTTGGTGGGACAATAATTGATATTGTTTCAGGAGATCTCCAAACACCTGAACAAAAAAGTGAAGCAGTAAGCTTAGTCAACAGAACAATACTAGGAATCCTTCTTATTGTCATAATTGGGTATGAAAATAAAAAAATTTCAAAAACCACAATTCCTCCATTTTTTTTAAACTAAAGTCAACTCAACTTTGACTCATTTGATCATTTGATCATTTTCTGTTTTCAGTTCAGTCTGCACAGCATGTCGAGCATGGTTATTTTCTTCTGCAAGTGAAAGAATCGTTGCTGCATTAAGAAAGAATCTTTTCACCCACCTTATTAATCAAGTAAAAATCACTCCTTTTTTCAAAAAGAAAATGTCTTTTCTACCCCTCTTGTCAAGACTCAAGATTCTCTTACCCTTTTTCAGGAAATAGCTTTCTTTGATGTTACAAGAACAGGGGAACTTCTTAGTAGACTTTCTGAGGATACCCAAATCATTAAAAATGCTGCAACTTCAAATGTTTCTGAAATTTTAAGGAATCTTTCCACTGCATTTATTGGTATTGGATTCATGTTTACCACATCATGGAAGCTAACATGTAAGATTAAACCAACATTAAGTAAAAATTAAAAATAAATTCTTTTTTTAACATATAAATTAATCATCTTTTTCTTGTTATTAGTATTGGCTTTGGTTGTTGTTCCTCTCATTTCAATTGCTGTTCGCCAAGTTGGACGTTATCTTCGCGAAGTTTCCCACAAAACTCAAGCTGCTGCAGCTGTTGCTTCCTCAATTGCTGAGGTGTGTGTATTGACCATTTTACCCCTACTTGTTACAAAAGTTACAAATGTGTGATTATGAGTTCAAAGTTCAAACTCACTAAGACTCCCATTTTTTTGTCATAATACTAAAGCAATTGCTATCACAATTCACATCCAACACTCTAAAAAGAAAATTTTTATAAATTTAATTTTTCTTTTATAAATTTGTAGGAATCTTTTGGTGCTGTACGCACTGTGAGATCTTTTGCACAAGAAAGTTTTGAGATTTCACGTTACTCTGAGAAAGTTGATGAGACATTAAAACTTGGACTTCAGTATGCTGTAAGTGCCTTATATCTTTTCAACACACAATAAATCATAAAAAGAAAAAGAAAAAATAAAAAAAAAACTTATTTTTTTTATTGTTTTTTGGTTGCAGAAAGTTGTAGGTTTGTTTTTTGGAGGTTTGAATGCAGCATCAACACTATCAGTTATCATAGTAGTGATATATGGAGCTCATTTAACAATAGCAGGCTCTATGACTCCAGGAGCTCTTACTTCCTTCATTCTTTATAGCCTCACAGGTACTTATTTTTAATAATTACAAAAATACCCTTTTATGGATTATGAAATATCAATCAATTTGGTTACTTGGTTGCAGTTGGATCATCTGTGTCTGGGTTGTCTAGTATTTACACAGTGGCAATGAAAGCTGCTGGAGCAAGTAGGAGAGTTTTTCAGCTTCTTGATCGAGTTTCTTCAATGCCTGAATCTGGAAAGAAGTGTCCTATGGGGTTAGTTTCGTAATTTCATTCGTTTATTTATATCTTTTATTAGTTATTGATTGTAATCTTTCATTGTAGTGATGGAGATGCAGAAGTGGAGTTGGATGATGTTTGGTTTTCTTACCCTTCTCGTCCACGTCACATGGTGCTTGAGGTAAATTATAAAGCATGAAAAAAATGTTAAATTATAATTAAAATTTAAAATAATAAACAATTGACATTTTTTTAAAAATTTCAGGGTATAAATTTGAAACTTCACCCTGGTTCAAAAGTTGCACTTGTTGGTCCTAGTGGTGGTGGAAAGGTAATAATCAGACTAAAATTTAATTTAGTAAAATGGAAAATTTTAAATTCCCTTTTTACCCTCAACTCATGAATCTCAAGAAACTTTATTTATTTGTTTGCAGACCACCATAGCGAATTTGATTGAAAGATTTTATGATCCTGTGAAAGGAAGGGTTTTGATTAATGGGGTTCCTCTAGTAGACATATCACATGAACATCTACACAAAAGGGTAAAATTGTAAACTCCCTACTTATTTTCAAGATTCAACATAATCAACAATTCGTATCTTTGAAAACACAGATAAGCATAGTGAGTCAGGAACCTACACTCTTCAATTGTTCAATTGAAGAGAACATTGCTTATGGACTTAATGGAAAAGCAAGTGAGGAAGAAGTGGAAAAAGCAGCTGTAAGTGTAAAAACTAAAAACACTACTTATTAGTAAAATTCAATTCTTAATTGTTAATACTTTTGATTTTTTTTTATTTGTACAGAAAATGGCAAACGCGCATGATTTTATCTCGAAATTCCCCGAAAAATATAAAACTTTTGTTGGAGAAAGAGGAGTGAGACTTTCGGGAGGTCAAAAACAAAGAGTAGCCATTGCAAGAGCTCTATTGATGAACCCTAAAATCCTTCTTTTAGATGAAGCCACTAGTGCTTTGGATGCAGAAAGCGAGTACTTGGTTCAGGTAATTTTTTTTTTTTTTTTGTACTTTTGTATTATTTTTATTTTTGTATTTTTGCATATCCTGACAAGGGTTCGAGTCTCAGCAACACCAGTACGAAGAGTTTTAATAATTAATTCCAGTATGTATTGGACTCCTTGTGGGCCCTACGCTTTATGTTAGCCACCTAACAGACTGTTCACGAATAATTGTAAATATAACCTTGTGGATTGAGCTACTTGTGGGTCATGACCTCTTATGTCAACCACCTAGTAGAATACTGTTCGATATCTGTGTATCTGATTTACATCTCACATGATATTGCGCATAAACATTTGTGGTATTTCGACACGAATTAAACTATTTTTTTTTTGGGTAGGATGCGATGGAATCTTTAATGAAGGGGAGGACGGTGTTGGTGATAGCGCATAGGCTTTCGACAGTACAAAGTGCGGACACAGTTGCGGTTGTATCGGATGGAAAGATAGTGGAACAAGGGACTCATGATGATCTTTTAAGCAAAGATGGTATTTATACCGCGTTAGTGAAAAGGCAATTACAAGGGGCTAAAGGTGAAGTCAAGCTATAAATGCTTGATAAATATTGAGTTTTAATTCGGGTAATCGGATGAGTATTGGTATAGGAACTTATGTTTAATCAAGTAACCTTAATATTGAAGTTGAGATTATAATTTTTTTTTTTTTTTCATATATGCAAGTGGTTATATGAATGTGCATGGTTACATGGTGTGTTTTGATTGAAGAGTATGCCAAAACCCAAATGATAATTTCTTTCACCCGTGACATTGTATCGGCTAACAATGTGTCTCTTCAACGTTAGCGTTACATTAGTTTTTTTCATCCCTAAATGCGATCACAAGTTTTAAACCATTTGAATATGTCCATCATATAATACTAAGACGATAGTTTACGCTAAACCAGGTTTACAAGTTTTAAACAATTTAAATATTAACATATTTATATGTAAGGAAATCTATACTTATGTTTATATTTCATAATTAATTTAATCTTTATCTTTGTTTTTTCTAATCAATTAAGTGATAAAAACGGGAAATTATATTTATTTTGACCATTTTATTCTGTTCATAGGTCATCCAACTTTTAACAATTACACTTTTGGTTTAGATATTAAATTTTATTACAAAGTTGGTCCAAAAGTTACACTTTTGGCATTGATTTCAAAATTTTGTTACAAATTCATGCAAATTTTAATACTTTTGTACATCTTGTCTATCAAAATTTTGTTTCGAATATGTTTTTTTTTGCTTTGTAAAACCATATTTATATAAGACAAAAAACATATTTTCACATAAAAACCTTCTTTTGTTTATATAACTTTAAAAAAAAACATATATGTATGCGAAATACATATATAAATTAGGTATATATTAAGTGCAAAAATATATATAAAAATCCGTTTTTTTACAAAAAAAATGTATACATGTATTTTGTAAAAAGAATATACAAACACCTATTTTATAATTAATACATTTTTATACAAATATGTTTTTATAAAAAAAAATTGTATACAATCACGTATTTTATAAAATATATACAGACACAGTTTTATAAAAAAAATGTATATTAATACGTATACAAAAGTGTTAAAAAATGTATTATAAAGTGTGTGTTTGTATACATTTTTATAATTAGGTATTATAAAAATATGTATTTATTAAGTAAATAAATAAATATTAATCCTTTTTTATGAAAAAAATGAATACAAAAATGTATTTTATAAAAAAATGTATGCGGACATCTATTTTATCATAAATGTATATGTATATAAACTTGTTTATATATATATATATATATATTGTAACATTCGTTTCGAGGTATGTTCTTGTTGGGTCATTTAAGTTTTTATTTTTATTTTTTGCGAAAATGGTCCCTCGTATGCTGGTCATACATTTGGTATGCTTAGTGTACATGCGCACTTGGAGTCGGGGAACTAAACCATGTACATTGGGCGTAAGTGGTGTACGCGGGGAGTACCACATCCAATATCAAACCCTAATTTTTAGGGCATGCGCCCTGTTTAGACATCATTATGGCGTTTGGACACTTACCCTCATCAGCCTCCATCATTCATTACGTCCCATTGAAACCCTAGTTCATCCTTTGAATGTTTTTGAGCATTGGAAATGATTTTGTGGAATATTTGTGTGTATTCAAGAAGAAAGAACTTGGAGACCAAGCAATTGTTGGGGTTGAGCTTCTAGATCTAGAGTCTTCGTCAACTTTGAGAGCTTTTGAAGGTATAAAGTTTTTACCTTAATGATCCATTTGGATAATTAGAGTTTAGGGCTTGTTTATGAGCTTTACTTGGTCCCATGGCTTCTCTTTGTGAGTTTAGACAACTCTAGGAGTTAGAGGTGTTAAATATCTATCCTATTGTTGTTATAGATGCATACAAATGTCATATTGATGGTTGTTATGAGTCAATGCATGAATTTGAGTCCTTAATAAGAGCTTTGATGGACAAAAATGGATGTTGGGTTCCATTAAGACATGCTAAGGGTTAAAGTTTCCAACTTTATGTATTAGAACCCTATAATGGACAAGATCTAAAAGTTGGACCGAATGGCTGAAAGGATTAAGCACTAAATGATTTAAGTTGGTAAGCAGCCTAGTACGCTAGGTGTACTAAGAGGTACGTTGCACGTACTGGTGGTCAAATTACGTCAATCGTACACTGTGTATGCGGTGCATACGCCTCTTAGTGGGCTTTTGGTTATCAGTTGGGCTTCAGACTTTTGGGCCTTAGTTAGGTGTTAGACCTTGGCCTGTTTAAAGTAGGCAGGCCTTAGAATTTATTGGTGGACCTTAAGTTGCATGAGTTGGGCCTTTATGGGCCTTAAGATCATTATTTTGTTATTGGGCCAAGTTTGGGTAGACCCATTATGGGAAGGGTGAAATAGACTTCTATCCTAGGAGTTGGGTTTGGGTTTTAGATCGATGGATATGGTTTATAACCTAATTTTGATTAGGGATATTTTTTTTTTGTGATAGTGTGGGATCTTCCAGTTCTGTGGCCAAGCATCTAGATATTTATCAACAGACTAAGGTGAGTTTTCTCACTGTATCAATGGGTCGAAGGCACTAAGGCCAAACCATTATTTATGATATAGGATGTTAGCTATATTTGTGATATGTGTATGAAAGATCAGGATTTAGCCCCTGACAATTGTATGAAAGACCAGGATGTGGCCTCTGGTATTTGTATGAAAGACCAGGATCCGACCCCTGACAATTGTATGGAAGACCGGGATTTGGCCCTCGGTAGGAAATTATTTTTAAGACTATGTAACATCCCGACTCCCAAGTAAAATTTTAAAAGCTTTATACTTATTTTATTGAAGGAACTCGATGAGTTGGAGGGCCTAACTCGTTGTGTCGAACCTAGTCAGCTGCGTGATTTATGACTTCTACTCGACGAGCCGGAGGACCCCGACTCGACGAGTAGAGGTTGTGCATGGAAACTCTAAATTTTATGGTTTACACCCTATTTAAAGAACTTATGGGCCATTTCTAGCCTCCCTCATCGTCATTACAGCCAGAGGAAACCCTAGATCGAGTCCTAAACCCCCATTGTGTGTGTTGAGAGCTTGAAAGGTGTTATTTGTTGATTTTGGAAGAGAAAATTAAAGGGTGAGGAGCTTGGATTGAATAGGAGGAAGTGGATCTGTCATCTACTTCGTTTTGGCAACCATTCTAAGGTATAAAGTTAATACCTTGACCTTTTCATGCTTATATATTCTTCTATTGACATTTATGGTCATTTTTGGGATTTAATGGAGCCACTCTTGGGTTTGAGCTTGTCATAAGGACATGGTCTTAGATCTTGACTCCTCTAGGCCCCAAATTCATAATGTTATCAAATTTATCTTGTATTGGCCTTTCTCCATGCCCTAAACGTCATCCTAGACTTGGTTTTGGTGTTTTAAGCCTTTTAAGACCTTGCATGTGTTGGATATAATGTCGAAGTCCATAACTATATTTGGTATGTACTTGACCCGACCCGACATGGTCTATTTGGGTTGCATGGCATCATGCACTTGTATAGACTAAATGAGAGAAAAATACACTTATGGGTTATTAATATATTATGAATTCTAATATATTAATAATAATATTTAATTAGTATTGGTCAAGAATTAATTTATAATTATTTATGTGATCAAAAGGAGACTAATTAAATATATGGGGTTGATTATGTAAATCATCTATTCTTAAAATAGTGGGATAATGATCCATGGTTTATTACATTGGGCTAAATCCAATAGGGTGCTCCATGGATAGTCCATGGAGTTTATAAACCCATGGATCATGGAATATGAAAGGCCATGTCATTTAGGGTTTACACTTTGTAACTTATATTTGACAAACACTATTAAAGGAACCCCTAGGCTATGAAAATCAGCCACTAAGTGAAAAACAAGAGGGCATAGCCGATTTCAAGAAGTGTTCTAAGTCTCTCAAGGTTATTTTAAGTGTATTTGGTGTTGTGTGAGACATTGGAGGCATCACACTTGAGGTGCTAGTCTCACAAGGTTTTCAAGGAATCCAATAAATAAAAGGTATGTTCTCTTACTAGCTTTTATGTATCAAAGTTCCCCATGCCATGCTAGTTAGGTTGAGAACCTTGGAAAATCAAATTTGCATGTATCTTAGTAAAACATAGATCCAAGGTTTCTAGGGTTGCAGGTACACCATAGGAGTGTTAGAATGCTCAAAACCCTTTAGTGGTATTAGAGCCTAGCCTTGTTTACTTGATACTTGATGCAAAATGCTTGAAAATCGAAGTTTTTCTGTCATAGCACGTATGAAATTGCCGAGTCCATGGGGAGACTTGACGAGTCCATAAGAAATGCATGCTACTCGTCGGGTCTATTTATGCACTCGATGAGTAGAGGATCCTGTGACCAGTTTTTCGAGTTTTGCTGCTGGAAATGGATTAGAATCATTACCCTAAACTATTTTGGACTTGTAAAACTTATTTTAGATGGTGTAATGGTTATGCTAGTCCATTTACAATGACTATTATCAAAATTTCAAGTTTCATATGTGACTTTTATGCTTCTTGAAATTGTTGATATAATGTTCATACACTTATGAGTTTAGATCATAGGAATTATGTGCATTTATTTGATTAGATTAATTCTTGATCTTTATGTGTGTTAATGAAGTGCATAACTAGTTCTTAAGTTATGGATAACCAAAAGTCACAAGTTATTAAATCCATTAAAAGAACACATAAGTTATAAAAATGAAGAGTCTTCATTTTTAATAAGCAATAACTCATAAGTTATGAAAAATGATAAGTTTTGAATGTTTACAAAACTTGCCCTCAAGTTTTGGAATATGTAAAGTCACTTAAAACTTTAGTTCCAACCCCTAGAACTTTAAAAAAAAAAATTCAACCCTTATACTTATAATATTATAAGTTAATATATATATACATATATATATATATATATATATATATATATATATATATATATATATATATATATATATATATATATATATATAAGAACAAAAGTCGTTTTACCATTAGTAGGCCTCATTCACGAAGTCGGTCTATAAGGGGGGTATAAGGTTGTTGCCTATAAAATAGCAGCTTAATGGGTGTCCATTCTCACCCACCGCTTCCTTGACTGGTGGGGGGTCGTTAGCCGAACGGGTAATCTTTCTCTTGGCTCAAATATTTTTTTGTGTGTGTCTCTTTCACCTCATAATCTCCTTTGATTTGGTTGACGAGTAATATGGATTCGTAGAATACCTTTATCTTTGAGATGTGAATGCTTCATGGTAGTCGTAGACCTGTGAGCAAAGCTTCATACTCTGCCTCATTTTTTGAAGATGAGAATTCAAATCTCAACGCATAAGTCGATTTGTCTCCTTATGCACTGACAAGAATGATCCCAGCTCCCAGACCATATTTGATAAAGGCTCCATCAATATGTAATACCCACTCATATGTTTTCCCATGGTTTATAAGAGCTTGGCACGGTATCGACAGATTAGTGGGAGTATCCTCAGTATGTACCATCAACCAACCTTGGCCCTCAAAAATTTCTGTCGTAAAATCTACCAATGCTTGTCCATTTATACTAATCCTTAGTTTGTAATTGATATTGTGTTCTCCTAATTCGATTGCCCATGTGGTCGTTCATCCTGAACTTTCTGGTTGTGTTAGGATTTGCTTGATCGGTTGGTTTGTCAGTACCAGTATGGGGTGAGCCTAGAAATACCGATGTAATCGCCTTGCTACGTATACTGGAGACAGAACTAATTTCTCAAAAATCGAGTAATTTCGTTTAGCTCCTTAATATATTGGCATATGCTTCTTGTCTCTTTCGGATACTAGCACCACACTAATCGCTTCTTAACTTGCTGGTAGGTATATTGTTAGTGCTTCACTTGTTATTGGGCTTGCTAGTGTTGGCAGACATCAGAGGTGTTTCTTTAACTTTTCGAAAGCCTCCTAGGATTTTCTTGACCATGCGATGATGTTTTTCCTTGCGTGTGTCTTCAATTTATGGAAGAAAGGCAAGGTTTGTTTGGTTGTTTCCGTTCAAGCTTTGTATGTTTTTTATTGTGTTGGATGTTTCTACTTTTAGCAGTGCTTCCACCTTCTCTGGATTCGCTTATATTCACTTCATGGTTATGATATGGCTGAAGAACTTTCCTTTTTGTTCCCCAAATATACACTTCATTGGATTGAGTTTCATGTTAGTTCTTCTTAGCTGCTTCGAGGTTTCTGATGGGTTTTGGTCATAAGACATCCTATGTGCTCATACAAACCCTAATGCTTGGATCTAGGTTTCTCTATTGTACATGCAAGTTATCCAAGACTATAAACCCTAATTCTAGCATTCAAATAATCATATTAATATGTAATTAGGTTTAAGATCATACCTTGATTGTTATGTAGCAATAACAATCCCAAATCTCCTTGAATTGACTTTGGAAGGCTTAGAGTCACAAGTGTCACTCCTCTAATGGTTCACAAACACCATAAGCAAGGGGATGAAGAGGAGAGAGGTTGGAGGCTGCCAAAACGTGTGTAAACCCTTACAAGAAGCTTAGCCACGTTTTTGAGCCTTAAGGGGTCTTAATATAGTTGGGCTATTAGGGTTATCTAACAAGGAAACCCTAATTTGGATGCTTAAGCCCTAAGCAACCCATAGACTCCTTTTATCAAGCCCATGGACGATTTCCTTATGGGTTTCCCATTAGAATTCGTCCATCCCTTAATACAAGGCAATCCATGGCCCAAATTGCAATTATCCTATAATTACAATTCTAGTCCCTTAAGTTTAATTAATCTCTTTTAGTCACAAACCAATTACCAATTAATTATTGACTAATATTAATTAAACAATATGATTTCTCCTTTAATATATTATTCTCATAATACATTAATAAATCATATTTAATTCTTACTCTCCATAATTCATCCTATCAAGTTGCTTTGGTGAAGGCAACCCAAAAGGACCATGCACCATCGGGTCAAGTACATACCAAAATAGTTATGGACTTAGAAACTAATCCAACAGTCTTCCACTTGGATAAGTCTAATAACTATTATACGTATGACTTCAGATCCTGATCTGCAATCGTAGCTTTCCAAAGCCACTTTCAACTCTGATCCTATCAGATACGCGTGTCCTTTAGATAAGGGATCATATATTCCTCCATTCTAGATATCGTATGAGATATGATTTCTAATCATTCTCTTTGTACTATATCTCGATTTCCGATTTATGACGACAGACTAACTGAACAAATCAAATTAGCCCTAGCCCGGCCGAGTATTTACGTATGTCATCACTAAACCATCGAGGGGCCCAAAGATATCGCTTTTATCCTTCTTTGGATAAAAGGAATGGATAAACTTTGATACAATGCTCGCTTGCACTCACTCACCGAATTACACACAACAATATGTTTTATAACACCAAGTTACTGGTGCGTTTACATATTATCAATGTGCAACCGATCAACAAGATACAACTCACACATCTCGGTTTCAAGAATATAAGATGTTATCGTCTCACTAATCACTCGTAATACAATTCATGGAGTGATCCAAGTGAGCGTGGGTTTAATCCAATGCTCAAATCATATTCATAAGCACTCATGAACGTTGCAACAAACATTTGCTTATGTCTAATACTCTTCTAGACAATCCACACACCAATTCACGACAGTTTTCATTCATATCTACTTCCAACATATGAACGACTGTGGCCCGTTTGAATAATTCGATTATTCTTAATAAACTCAATTATTCTGGAAGTCAAAACATGCAAAGTGAAACACAAGAATAATACTAATCCCATATGGCCTCAAACCTTTGAGTATAAACAAAACACGTTTTATTTATCACCATATCGATTACTCGTTATTTGTCGTTTCGGGTAATCAATTTTTTACTTGAATCATTACACTTGTCCCATGCTCCTAGCATGCACACACTGTTTACCTATGGTTCTTACTTTTGTGAAATAGACAAATTGAACACATTTCCAATCATTCTCATTTCACAACTCCAAATCCATTTTCTTAAGTGTAAGAATATCAAATTCTTGTTACTTATAGAATATACTAGATTTTAACACTTTATGCAACGATCCTTTTGTAATGTCACTGCACCAAAGTCTCAAAGACTATTGCCAATGATATTACAAATTCCTCTATCGGAGATTGTTACAAGACAATTCCTTAGATATGATGTCTCTCACTCAAAGTACATTCCTTTGAACATCCTTTTGCATAAAAGTTTCTAATCTAGACATAGATTTTCAATATTTACTTCCCAATATGGACACGCTTCCATATTTTCCATATGACAACTCATTCTTAATAGAATCTTATCTATTCGTAATTATGTCGATATTGTCCATCCAATATGGAAACATTTCCATAATTTCCAATACTATACTTCCAACTACTCACAAGCGACCAATCCTCGTCGAACTTTGGATTGTCCTTTGATAGTTGTTTAATTATTTTAGTCAAAACCGATTCTAGTCCCTTTTCCCTCTCAATGCGCTAGACATTTGGAAAATTTTAGAATGGTCAAACATTAAAGCATTTGCAAACGATCCTATACCCGAAGCGTATGGGACATGATGCACAATGTTTTATTTGCTATGTTCTCAAAATTTGAATTGTGAAGAGGAATACCGTAATCATAATCGAAATTTTAAGAACACACTATGTACCTTTGACTAAATTTATTAACATTTCACAACCTAATCCTTTAGATTTGAAATGAAGCATAATATTCTCTCCCTTAATTATAGCAAAACAACCTTTCAACTCTTACAACTTTGCAAAGTATGACTCTTGTTTTCTATAATTAATATTCCCAACTATGCAATACTTGCCTTAATAATCATACAATCATAACATTTATGCTCCCACTATCATGATGATTATTATAAAACATAACACTTATGCTCCTACTAGCTTCGACATATATTCATAAACATCTTAACTTTTAGAAAAACAATCCTTATTGAATTTCTTAAGTTCATGTTTCTAATACTTAGTGCTTTGATAATCTTTTATCAAGACTTCTTGAACTTATACACTTTTGCCTTAGATAGTTCATATGTGTGTCTTAACAATTAAGACTAATTGCCAAACCTCACAATTCAAATTATGGAAAGGGATGCCGTAACCATGATCGAATTCGAGAATGCAATTTTACAACCACTATCTTTTAAAATCTTTCTTAGTGAAAGCATTTTCTCACAATCATTTTCATGAAGTAGGAAATCTTATGACACTTAGATTTAAACGGTGTATGTGTTCCTATCCATGTGAATTTGTTAAAACCAAAATTTACGACAAATTCAAACTCATATGGATCGAACTTTCTTAATCTTGATTTCTTGCCTTATGGTAGCACAGCTGCCCACCACGTCTTCCAAGTAGTTAAGCAGCTCACCCTTTCCTATCAATAAACTTTCCATTGATCAAGGTCCTTGCCTTTTATGCATTCAAATGAGAAATCATAGGACTCATATGCATAATTAACTTGATTGGATTGGCACAGAAACAAAATAATGTCTTCACGATAGGTTGTAAACCTCAACTCGTGTGCTAGTGATGATCGATAAGGTTTATTTGATTTGTTCTTGAAACTTTTCAAGACTATTAAGACTCCCACTGACTCCTTGACATATACGATTCTCTTATCAAAACATTTCTTGACAAACAAATATTCAAGAGTTAGTGTAGCTTATATCAAAACAAAACACTTCATAATTTTGGTCTTAGTTGGTCTTTGTCTTATCCAAGACATCACAACTTTCCACAATTGATGAATGTTATAAACCTTCTTAATACTATTCACTCAATTTCACAATCTTGACTTTAAGACTTGTTTTGGAACGAAGCATGATTGTCTTCTTGATTTGACCATTTCATCAATCTTTGATTCCTCTTCTTGGACATACAATTGTACCAAGACTCACTTAGAGGATCAATTGAGATATGGTTCTTAATCTGTAACATCCGGATTTTACCAGGTATCTTGTAAATCTAATTTTGTCATATTGTGAGAGGGACTCGGCGAGTTAGAGCTCAGACTCGCCGAGTAGAGACGCGGAATTGAACATTGGTGCGCGCCTGGACTCGGCGAGTCCAGGATATGGACTCGGCGAGTCTGCTCTGTGTAATGAAACCCTAAATCTCCGGGTTTGAGGCCTATTTAAAGGGCCTTATGGCCGTCATTTGTGCTCACCCAACCCTCAGTGAGTGACCCTTGTGTTCTTGAGCTATCTGTGAAGAGAAAGGAGCCATTCTTGATCTTGTGTGTGTTATTTAGCAAGAAGAAGGAGACCCTAGGCAAGAGGAAGCAAAGGAGGTTGCTATTTCGTGGATTTGGAGCTTAGATCATCACTCTAGAGGTATTATCTCGGACCATTTTCTGTTTAGTGAAGCATGATGCAATTTAGGGCTTGTGGTGGTCATTTATGGGATGATTTGATGCCCATTGGTTCCCTCTTTGAGTTGAGGCCATGGATCTGGATCCATAGAGGTCCAGAGAGCCTCACTCATCAAGCTTTATGAGTGACAATAGAGTCTTTGACCTTGTGTTGTAGTATTTGAGTCATAAACATCATATATGGTCATATAGAGGTTGTATGTGCATCAAGATTGTAACTTTACGTGCTAAATGAGCTTGGAGGGACTGGATCTATGGATTAATGAACTGGATCTGACCTTTAGAGCAAGATTGAGTCAATGCATGGCATGGACTTGCCGAGTCCGAAGAACAGACTCGGCGAGTAGCATGAATGTTGCCCGACCACACTGTGTGTGGCCTCGCCGAGTTGGGAAAGGTGGACTCAGTGAGTCAAGGGGGAGTCAGAATGGACAGGTGGACTGAGTCTAACTAGACTCACCGAGTTGTTCTTGAGACTCGGCGAGTTGAGTCGTGGTGGCCCCACAACTCGTGCCAGGTGGAACTCGTCGAGTTGAGGGAATGCTCGACGTGTCAAGGGAGGATTCCAGGGAAATTGGTGTACACGCCCAGACTCGCCGAGTCGCCTGGGTACTCGCCGAGTCCGGTCAAAGTTGACCGTTGACCGTTGACCAGCGTTGACCTAGATTGACTTGTTATAGTGTGGTCAACCCTAGTTGGGAAAGTGTTAATTAGAGGTGTATTGTGCTATAGGGGGACGACAGCTCGACAGGTCGAGTGATTAGCGATTTCAGGTTTACGATTTACCGAGACACGCGAGGTGAGTCTTCTCACTATACTTTACCTTGAGTAGGTAACCAGAGTTATGTGATAGAGTATTTGTATGCTATGTATGTTATGTGTTGTACTGCATTACTTCTATGTGTTTGATGCTGTGCATGTTTACAGAGTTAGAACCGGAAGGTTCACAGAGTTAGAACCTGAGGGTTCACAGAGTTTGGGTGCACGGACCCACAGAGTTATAGCCTCGAGTGGCTAATATGTGTTATATGTAGTATTTTGGGGAACTCACTAAGCCTTGTGCTTACAGTGTTGATGTTATTGTTTCAGGTACTAGTGACGACCGCGGGAAGGCGCCGGCTTGATCCGTACACACACACATTCGGAGCTTGATATCATGATCTTGGGATTTTGTATTGTCTTGTTTGGATAATTAAAATGGTTGTTTAATGAATATCAATGGAATTATGTTTTATAAAAATTGAAAATTTTGTTTTGAAAATTTTCGGTGTTACATAATCATTAAGACCTATCATAAAGCATAATAGCTACTCTCCCTTCTTCTTAGAATGGAGAAACTCTTATCTTTCTGCCTACTTGATTCTTCTTATTCGTTTTGCTATTGATCTAAACCCTTTAATCAATTCAAAATTACACTTAATCTTGTAAGTGTAATCATATTTACTAAGCCTTTAGTAAATCATGACGAATATCTTTGTTACTCTTATGGTGAACTTGATCAACACACAACTTTGTGTACTCGATCTCCTAGTCCTTCACTTGACACTTTGTCAATGAGTTAGTCTAA
Organism: Lactuca saligna; assembly: GCF_052625555.1. Lineage (NCBI taxonomy): Eukaryota > Viridiplantae > Streptophyta > Magnoliopsida > Asterales > Asteraceae > Lactuca > Lactuca saligna. The sequence goes on from NC_136424.1 coordinate 50,162,258, forward strand.
TTTCCAAATACGTAATTTCTCATTCATCGTGCATCCACGTTGCATGATTCCAAGTTTCTCTCCAATTGAAACTTGGGCGATGAGAAACTCTCCCTATTTGGTATATTCTCGACATTTCCATAAATAACATAACTAAGAATCATATCCATTCGTTGTAGAAATATGCAAACATCAATTTTCACATAACGATTTCATTGAAAGGAGGTAAACAAATAAATAAATAAGTCAAACAAAATTTATTTTATTTATAAAAGCAGCGGAAAAAACATTTGTCCTTACAATGTAAAATCTATTGAAAACTATGTAAAAAGAAAATTTCTAACAACTCTATCATAACTATCTAAGCTCAAAATCCAATCTTCAAGTCCATGAGATCGAGATCCATTTCTTGAGATTAGATTCATCTTGCTTTCTTATCAAGCTTCCTTTCTTTTCACCGATCCTTCAAAACATTCAAATGCAATCTTATCACACCATGTATTAAGAATCAATGAATAGGAACTTAATGGAGTTAGATAGTGGATTCTTACCTAAATCGTAGTCATACTTTTGACTCTCCCATCTCTTAGATCTCTTAGGTAAATAGGGCAACTTCGTCTCCAATGCCCCTTCTTTTGGCAATAAAAGCAAATTGACTCTTTTGGAACAACACATGGAACTACTTCAGACATCGCCTTTCACTTATGATCAAACTTTTCGATCATTGCATGTCTTTCATTGCCATTTTATATATCCATAGAGGTCTTGAAGGCAGATTCACCAATCAACTTTGCTTTTCTATTGCGCCAAACCATTGTTGATTCAGCAGCAATAAGCATGTAGGTGAGATATATAAGTGTCACGTCGTGGTTCATCATATAGTAATCTCTTACGAACTCACTATATGAGTTAGGAAGTGACTGAAGAACCCAATCAACATCCATTGCTTCACCGACAATGGATCCCATCATTCTTAATCTATCAATGTGTGACTTCATTCCTAAGACGTGTGCACACACCGACTTGCCCTCTTTATGTTTACTTGCCAAAAGGGCTTGAGTGATATTGAACCTTTCAATTTTACAATCTTGTGGGTTAGGGAGAATAATTGGAGGAGGAGGAGGAAGTGAAGCATGATTTCTTGTTCCTCGATCGAATCGTGGAATATCATCTTCATGTGGAATGCTTGTTCCACGGGATTTGAGAAGACCATAGTTGTCGAACTTTGACATCGGGAGAAAAACGAATTCAAGGTAGTTGATTGATTGAGTCCTTGGTAAATCACCCAAATGAAATTCCAAGGCTAGGACCCAACACAATATCCTACAACTCGGGAGAGGGATGCCGTAACCCAAATTGCAGACCATTTGAAGGTAAGTGAATGACGATTCACTAATTTCCACCATGAAAAACGAAAAAGAAGTTTAAGTTTTAAATCTATGAAAACTCCTAGATCCTTTGAGATTCATTGAACATTTCAATGGCATGTTTAAATCTCGATATGCCCCTCTTGTTTGTGACTGGGATGCCGAGGATCACAAAGCGGGTGTGAATAACCATGCAAACTACATGGTGCCCTCACATGTTACAATCACCTATTCGATGTGCCGGTAAACCACACACGCTCCACCGAACTATGACAAACATTGAGTCACCCTTTGCTACCTTTGCTTAGAACCATTTAGTGTGCCGGTAAACCACACACGCTCCACTAACGTCTTCGCAAGGGCACAAAGTGTAATTTCATGGAATTGCATCAATTCACTTTTGCCTAAGTAACTAAGATTGGGAATTTGAAAAACATTTAGTTACTTTGTATTTCATTATACTTATAATGGAAGGTTTCGTCCTATCCTACCCGTTCGGCTAACAACCCTCCACTAGTCAAGAGTGCGGTGGGTAAGAGTGGATACCCATTCAATCGCCATTTTATAGGCAATTTCCTTAAACACCCCTTACAGACCAGCTTCGTGAATGAGACCTACTAACGGTAAGACTGACTTTTACTCATACATATATATAATGTTAGACCTTTAATGTTATATATATAGTATAGGGTGTATTTCACACTTTTAAAATACTATATGGTTAACTTTAACAATTACACTTTTAATTCAATTAAATGGTTAACCTAAACTTTTATGGATTTATTAAACCTCTTTTAATTATACTCCTTAATTAATTAATAAAACCATAAGGGTGTGATTTGAACTTTTCAAAACATTACTAGGGTTTTAGAATTTAACATTTCTAATTAAACCTTTAATCAACTTTTAAATTCCAAAACTTGAGGGCAAGTTTTGAAACCTTTTTCAAAACATTAGGGTTTTAACTATTTAAATTTCAAAACTTCAAAACTTTTGGGTTCAAATTTATACTATAAAACCTAAAGGGGAAAATATGAAACCTTTCATAACAACAAGGATCAAATAACAAATAATCTAAACTAACATTTAGTTACATAATTATCCATATTTGATTTGTTTAATGATTTCTTGCAAAACAATTTATCAATTTACTCAAAATAATTAATCAATTATCTTATAAGGAAACAATTATCTTGTTAATTGATAAATATCTTTAATTAGATCAAGAATATAGTCATATATATATATCATAAAATCGGATTTATATTGATCTAACATGATAAGGTAACTATCCAAATGCAAAAACAGCAAGAAATCCCGAGATAAGCATTATCTGACGCTCGAACTCGCCGAGTACTACACTGTACTCGCCGAGTTGAGGGGTACTCGCCGAGTTCCTCAGCCATAAAGCCCAAAAAACGATTTTCCAGTTATACAATGCATCAATACAATTGAAACCAAGCTAGGCTCTGATACCACTGATGGGTTTTGGTCATAAGACATCCTATGTGCTCATACAAACCCTAATGCTTGGATCTAGGTTTCTCTATTGTACATGCAAGTTATCCAAGACTATAAACCCTAATTCTAGCATTCAAATAATCATATTAATATGTAATTAGGTTTAAGATCATACCTTGATTGTTATGTAGCAATAACAATCCCAAATCTCCTTGAATTGACTTTGGAAGGCTTAGAGTCACAAGTGTCACTCCTCTAATGGTTCACAAACACCATAAGCAAGGGGATGAAGAGGAGAGAGGTTGGAGGCTGCCAAAACGTGTGTAAACCCTTACAAGAAGCTTAGCCACGTTTTTGAGCCTTAAGGGGTCTTAATATAGTTGGGCTATTAGGGTTATCTAACAAGGAAACCCTAATTTGGATGCTTAAGCCCTAAGCAACCCATAGACTCCTTTTATCAAGCCCATGGACGATTTCCTTATGGGTTTCCCATTAGAATTCGTCCATCCCTTAATACAAGGCAATCCATGGCCCAAATTGCAATTATCCTATAATTACAATTCCAGTCCCTTAAGTTTAATTAATCTTTTTTAGTCACAAACCAATTACCAATTAATTATTGACTAATATTAATTAAACAATATGATTTCTCCTTTAATATATTATTCTCATAATACATTAATAAATCATATTTAATTCTTACTCTCCATAATTCATCCTATCAAGTTGCTTTGGTGAAGGCAACCCAAAAGGACCATGCACCATCGGGTCAAGTACATACCAAAATAGTTATGGACTTAGACACTAATCCAATAGTTTCTTCTATGTCCTTCAAGAAATTACTATCATCCTTACTTTTGATCAACATGTCATTGACACGAACTTCTATATTTCTTCCTATTTGTTGCTTAAACACTTTTTCTACCAACCTCTGGTATGTGGCTCCAGCATTCTTAAACCTGAATGGCATCTTTGTGTAATATAACGTTCCTTTTTCTGTATGGAAAGGTGTTTTATATTCATCTAGTATTGCCATCTTCACCTGATGGTACCCCTTATAAGCATCCAAAAATGACTTCCATTTGAATCCTCCCAGCGATTTGATTTTCTATTTTGGTATTGCCATTAGCGATTCCATCTTCTGATGGTACCCCTTTTTTCACGTAGTTTCATCACCTTTCTTTACCAATACATGGTTTTCTATCCATATTGGAAATTGTGTAGCTCTCATAACCCCTGTCGTAAGTAGTTCTTTCACTTCCTTGTTAACTATCTCATTTCTTTCCTTCTCCATCATGCACTTCTTTTTCACAATGAGGCTATTGATGGGATTGATGTTGAGTCGATGTTTTATCAATAACCTAGGAAACCCGATCATGTCTTCAGGTTTCCATGCGAATGTGTGTACATACCTTTTTAACAGGGTTATCAAACATGCTCTCAAGACTTTAGGTAACTCCACGCCTATCTTTATTTTCTAATCTTCATGTGTTTCATTGATAACAACCTCCTTGGTACATAGATGCACTTCCTTCCTCTGTGATTGGTTTAGCCATATCAAGTTGTATGGCACAACTACGTTCTGGAGAACTCAGTGTTGTGTTGTGCATTATCATGATCCCTTTGCTAGAGGGACATTTGAGGAAACCATGCACTATAGATGGGACTGCCTGGAACTTCCACATATATGTTCTTCCTAATAGCATGTTATCAGGGGCTGGCACGCTTATTTTGAGGAATTATGTTAGGATGGTTTTTTGCATGTTCCCTCTATAGTATTCCAATGTGAATGATAAAGATATCCTCCCAACTAGACATACAGATTGACCAGCAAATCCTACTACAGCTGACATGATGGGTCGAACATAGTTTTGGATGTCTCTCGTGAGGTATTTCAAACAATGCTCGTAAATGATGTTAATTGAGCTTCCGTGATCCATATAGATCCTTCGTATTAACGTTCTTCCTATTGTTCCTATGATTATTAGAGGCTCAGATGCCTGATGATCGAAAGGTATTATATCATGATGATTAAGCTCGATATTAACCATTTTCCATTTCTTGATCAACTTATTACTAGCATCCCCCCTGTATCATGGCGATTTTGACATCGTATGCTCGTGTTTCTTCCTTCTTTGGGGCAAAATCTACTACTTCTCTAGATGTTTGGTTCTTCACTTATTCTCTTTTCAGATTTTCACAATCTTCCGTTGCGTGATCCTAATTTTTATGGAAATCACAGTATTTGTTCAGGTCCCGAAGGTAATTTTTTTCTTCGATATGTAGTACAATCTTTATTCGAGTTTTTGGGGTGTACACTTCATATGTCTCCTGTTAATATGGTTGGTATTGATCATGTAGCCTACCTCTTCCCCTTTGTGTAAATCTTTGATTTTCACTTAACCGAGGGTTGTTATTAGTAAAAGGGGCATATTGTTTTTTGGTTTGTTCATCTCGCCTTCCTTCTTTCGCGACTACTTTTCCTTCCATTTTGCATTCTCTGCTCTTTCTGCCTCTTGCCTCAAGAAATGGTTAACTTTGCGTATCATTTCTTCTTCATCCACCCATTCTCTACCTACCAATTTATGAAATAGATCTATTTCTAGGATCCCATTGGTGAACAATTCTATGATCATGGGGTCATCTCTTGTCGGCATCTTGCGACCGATTTCGTTAAAACACTTGAAGTAGGCTTTACTAGATTCCCCTTCATGCTGTCAATAGGCAAATATTGCATGTGCTTATTGTTGGAACCTTCTTTATTGGGTAAAGCTATTGCAGGACTTCTAACATAACTCCTCGAAACTCCCTATACTCGGAGGGGGTAAGTTTGCCAACCAATACCTTGCGAATGCATCTAAAGTCCTTGCGAATTATAAACTCCACAACTTTAGGTCCATTGGAATCATTTAGATGGCCCACTGGAAATTCGAGACATGATAGTCTGGATCCCCTATTCATTCATATAGTTGAACTCTAGGTCCCTTTAGTCCTTTTGGGATGGGTGTTTCGTTGATTTCGTTCGTAAAGGGTGAACGGAAGTTTAATTTTTGAAGGCTTGGTTATACCACTTTGCTTCTACTACCTCTAGGGACATTTCATGATATTTTTGGGAATTCTTCTTCCCTTCTCATGGCGTGAAGGGCTTGAAGTCACTTCTTTTTTCTTGATTTTTCCTTATCTTTTTTCCATTTATCCCTGTATCGTCCGAATCCTTTGTCTGACTGGTGTGCATCGAGACCAAATCCCATTCTTTCTCTTCCTAAGCCCTTCGCTCACTTTTCTCTATCTCATGCTTTCTCATGGCCCTAAAAATTTTGAAGGCTTCAAACTCCTCCATTTCCATTTCTCTACTTTTAAATTCTTTTGACTCATTTCTCCTCCTTCTTATTCTGGTCCTTCCGACATCATGCTCTTGTTTTTATTACCATTGAAATTGGTGGCATTTCTCAGTGTCCTTCAAGGTTTTGCATTCTTGTGATAGGATTTACGTCGTCAAGATGATTTTCTTCGTTGGCTTCTTGTCGCGGAGTCCCATGGAGGCGCCACTTGATGTACCCTCGGGTTCAGCTTCCATTGTCTGTGAGAGTTATCAGTTCCTTTACAGTTTAATTAACCTAGAGACAACAAACAACTCGAATACTAATTGGCCGAGAGGGGATCCCGGACCAACGTTTCGATGACAAAGTCAGAAAAAAACCGTAAGAAAGTATGTTGAAATTCGAGTGGATCGTAATAGAATAGTGTATTTGTTTGGATATTTTGTAGAGTGATTTTCATCACTTATTTATAGTCGATGTTAAGAGGTTGTGACCTTTTCATGTACCGAGCAAGTTTGCCATCTTATTGCATTAATGGTTGTGTACACTCGTATGTACTTACTATTCATTTAATAGTTATTTCTTGTAAGTCGAAGGACTCATCAGTCACATATCTTCATACAGTTTGTTTTCTTTGAGTTCCCATGTATTGTGATACTATTATGATGTTATTTAGTACATTGTTCATAATTTCCTGTGGTTTGGTATTATAACACCCCAATTCTGGTATGATATTTATATTATATTTATTGTTATTTTTCTTCAAGTTTTAAGGGGGACTCGACGAGTTGGTAGCTGGACTCGTCGAGTAGGGTCGTGATTTCGAGCACGTTTAAGTTGGCGACTCGACGAGTCCATATTCCGGACTCGGTGAGTCTGCCAGTCTGGATGAAACCCTAATTTCAAGGGTTTGCACCCTATTTAAACAACTTTTGGGGCCTCAGGTCAGCCCCCATCACCCCTCAGAGCATCATTCTCGAAACCCTAGAGCCCTCTTTGCATTTTGTGTGATTTTGGTATGTTATTTGTGTTGGGTTTTAGCCATAAGAACTTTCCTATGTGTGCATGCAAAACCCTATTGCTTGGATCTAGGCTTTCTAATAAACATGCTTTTGAATCCAAGACTTCTAATGGCTAATTAGGTTAAACAACAATATTAAAACAGATCTAGAATCATACCTTTGAATCCCTTGTTGATCTTGTTTGTCTTGGAGCTTGTAGAGTCACAATTGTCACTCCTCTAATGGCTTACAAACACCAATAGCAAGCAAGATGATTTAGGAGAGAGGAGAGGGGAGGAATTCGACCAGAGGTTCCTTGCTATAGGTTGTGTGTTAAATTCCCCCATCCATAGGGGCTATTTATACTATTAGACTCATTAAGGGTTTCACCTTAAACCCTAATTGGATAATCTTCTCTTAAGGCTATCAAAATCCATTCCATAGATAACCCTATGGACGATTTTGAGCTATCCTAAAGCTCTTAGAATCCGTCCAAGGTGTATCCTAATGGATTTATAGTCTAAAGTCTAACTATCAAACAATTGACAGTTTATACCCTCTTATTTAATTAATCTCTTTAAGTCACCAAATTAATACCAATTAATTTATGACTTATATTAATCAAATAGCTAAATATTATTCCTTATAATATTCACTCTCTCTTAATAAATCATCCTTCAAGTTGCTATGGTGAAGGCAACCCAAAAGGACCATGCACCACCGAATATAGTTATAGCCTTAGACACTATTCCAACAGTCTCCCACTTGGATAAGTCTAGTAACTATACAAGTACAATACGGTTTGCAATTGTAGCTCTCAAAGACGCTGTCAACTCTGATCTAATCAATCTTGTCCTTTAGATAAGGGATCGTACAGTCCTCTGTTAGATATCATGCTGACAATCCTATGGAATGGTTAGTCTAGCATTTAGATTTCTCGATCTTTGATTTATTTGACATAGAACTTAATCGAACACATCAATTCAGTTCTGACCGGGCCCGGCACATAAGTCAAATCAAATCATCGAGTGGCCAAGATATCTCTTCTACCCTCTTAGGATAAAATTTACAGATAAACTTCGACTTATATGCATTTACTTATTCATTAATCAACTATACACAACAATGCGTTTTATAACACCAAGTTACTGATGCGTTTTCGCATTATCAATGCACAATCAATTAACAAATAATAAACCATATATCTAGGTTTTAAGACCATATGATATTATCGTCTTGCGATCACCTTTTATATCGTATTCCATAAGGTGATTCCAGCAAGCGCGGGTTTATTCCAATGCTCAAAACCAGTTCGTAAGCACTCATGAACGTTGCAGCAACTCTTGCTATGTCTAACACCATTTAGACACTCTACACACCAATTCACGACAATCTTCATTCATATCTACTCCCAACATATGAACGATTGTGGACCATTTGAATAATTCGATTATTCCTAATAAACTCAATTATTCTGGAAGTCAAAACATGCAAAGTGAAACAATAGTTAAACAACTAACATGTGATAGTAACTTTACTCATAAATAAAACTTCTTTATTTATTCATCAAATGTCAATTACATTTATCTATTATACGTTTCTAATACCATCTAATCTATGCTATTATCATCCTTCAGCCCAATACTCCTAGCATGCTGTAAGTGCTTAACCCTACTCAGTCCCTTCGTAAGCGGATCTGCTGGGTTATCTTCTGATGATATCCTCTTCACTACGAGTTGTCCTTCTTCTACACGATGTCTAATGAAGTGATATTTTCTGTCGATATGTCGAGATCTACCATGATCCCTCGGTTCCTTGGTCAAGGCAACCGCACCTTCGTTATCACAGAAAATCTCCATGGGCTCCTTTATGGCCGGCACAACTCCAAGATCACCGATGAAGTTCTTCAGCCATATTGCCTCCTTCGACGCTTCGCTCGCTGCGATGTACTCTGATTCGCACGTTGAATCAGCTACGGTTTCCTGCTTGGAACTTTTCCATGTCACTGCTCCTCCATTTAGGGTAAAAACCCAGCCTGACTGCGAACGATAGTTGTCCCTGTCGGTCTGAAAGCTGGCGTCACTATACCCTCGCACCTTCAAGTCATCACTCCCTCCAAGGACTAAGAACCATTCTTTCGTCCTCCGAAGGTACTTAAGGATGTTCTTCACCGCAATCCAATGTGCTTTGCCAGGGTTCCCTTGATATCTGCTAACCATGCTCAAAGCGAAGGCTACATCAGGGCGAGTACAAGTCATAGCGTACATGATTGAGCCAACTGCGGAAGCGTATGGTACTCGGCTCATATCTGCTATCTCAGCTTCGGTACTCGGACTTTGAGTCTTACTCAACTTGGCATTTCCTTGTATCGGTAGTTCTCCCTTCTTTGAGTTTTCCATACTAAAACGTTTTAGTACCTTCTCCAAGTAAGTATTCTGACTAAGTCCAATTAGTCTCTTACTTCTTTCTCTTACTATCCTTATTCCCAAAATGTAAGAAGCCTCTCAGAGGTCCTTCATAGCGAAGCACTTCCCGAGCCAGGACTTAACCTCCTGCAGAGTCGGGATGTCGTTTCCTATGAGTAATATGTCATCGACATATAGAACGAGGAAGCTTACTACACTCCCACTGGCTTTGACATATACACAAGATTCGTCTTCGCTTCGTACAAATCCAAACTCTTTGACTTTCTCATCGAAGCAAAGATTCCATCTGCGAGACGCTTGCTTAAGTCCATAAATTGACTTCTCAAGCTTACACACTTTATTCGGATGCCTCGGATCCACAAACCCCTCTGGCTGAGCCATGTAAACATCCTCAGCCAACTTTCCGTTAAGGAAAGCGGTCTTGACATCCATTTGCCAAATCTCATAATCATGAAATGCGGCAATTGCTAGCATCACTCTAATAGATTTAATCTTCGCAACTGGTGAGAAGGTCTCATCATAGTCAACTCCGGGAGTTTGAGTAAAGCCCTTCGCAACCAATCGCGCCTTATATGTGTGTACGTTCCCATCCACGTCGGTCTTCTTCTTGAAGATCCACTTGCACCCTACGGTCTTACGTTCGGGCACGTAATCAACCAAATTCCAAACTTGGTTATCGTACATGGATTGGATCTCGCTATCCATCGCCTCTTTCCATTTCGCAGACTCCGGGCCTACCATGGCTTCCTTATAGCTATTAGGTTCATCAAGATTTACTAGTGTACCATCACTAATATACGTGTCCCCTTCGGTAGTAATATGAAAACCATAAAACTGGGGATGAACTCTAACTCTATCGGAACGTCTAAGAGGTAAGGATTCGTCAATCGGTTCAACCGGAGTTTCCTCCTCGGGTTGAATGCCAGCGGTAGAGGTTCCTTCATCTATCGATTCTTGAATCTCTTCAAGTTCGATTTGCCTCCCACTATCTCCTTGGCTTATGAGTTCTCGCTCTCGGAAAACTCCTCTCCTCGCAACAAAGATAACATTATCTTTCGGTCTATAGAAGTGATATCCAAAGGAAGTTTGCGGGTAGCCGATGAAATTACATCGCTCACTTCGAGGTTCAAGCTTGTCGTGAGTATCTCATCTTACGAAAGCCTCGCAACCCCAAACCTTGATATGTGCCAACGAAGGAACTTTCCCTGTCCACATCTCGTGAGGTGTTTTGGCAACCTTCTTAGTAGGGACTCGGTTAAGGATATGGGCGGCAGTCTCTAAGGCATACCCCCAAAAGAAGATAGGTAGTGAAGCACGACTCATCATAGAGCGAACCATATCCAATAAGGTTCGATTACGCCTTTCTGCCACACCATTTAACTGCGGTGTCCTAGGAGGCGTCAATTGCGAAACTATTCCACACTCCTTGAGATAATCGTGGAATTCAAGACTTAGGTACTCTCCTCCTCGATCGGATCGAAGCATCTTGATTTTCCTGCCCAATTGATTCTCCACTTCATTCTTGAACTCTTTGAACTTTTCAAAGGTTTCTGACTTTTGCTTGATTAAATAGATATACCCATATCTACTATAATCATCGGTAAAAGTCACATAAAAGCGGTTCCCATCCTTCGTGGTTGATCTAAAAGGTCCACATACATCGGTATGTATTAGGTCTAATAGCCCCTCACCCCTTTCACAAGTACTCGTGAAGGGTGACTTAGTCATTTTTCCAAGTAAACAAGACTCGCATGTGTCATCTTCCTTAAGGTCGAATGACTCCAACACTCCATCCTTTTGGAGTTGGGCTATGCGTTTCTTGTTGACATGTCCAAGACGACAATGCCACAAGGATGCTTTATCCATACTAGTGGAAGAATCAATATTCAAAACATCATTTTCTAAGTTATCAACAATCATAACAGTTTCATATATTCCATTACATGGTATAGCTTCAAAGTAAAAGACACCATTTAGATAAGCCAAAATAGAACCATTCTCATTATTAAAAGAAAATCTAAATCCTTGTCTATATAAACCATGAAATGAAATGATGTTTCTAGCCATTTCTGGCGAATAGCAACAATTGTTCAAATCTAAAACTAAACTATTCTTAAGCACTAAAGAATACACTCCAATCTTTGTCACAGGCGACGATCTTCTGTTCCCCATGATTAGATTGATCCTTCCTTGTTCCACATCCCTACTTCTTCTTAGTTCCTGCACATTAGAACAAATGTGATAACCACAACCGGTGTCAAGAACCCAAGAAATAGCATGATTAGAATCGTTAGATTTGATTGCATATATACCTGCGAAAGATGGCTTGATCTTTCCTTCCTTGATGGCTTGCAGGTAATCCGGGCAGCTTCTCTTCCAATGTCCTATCTTGTGGCAGTGGTGGCACTCTGCCTCCTTCGGGTTAGAGCAGGGCTTAGAGGGATCAACTTTGGTCCCACTAGAAGAGGAACCATCTCGGGCTTTCACCTTTCGATAGTTATTTGAAGAAGCTTTCCTCTTCTTTCCCTTCCCTTGACCAATAGCCAAGACAGGAGCAGTGGATGGATTGGGAGTTGGTGCAACAGACTTGTCCTTGAAGTTGCTCTCAGCAACCCTCAAGAGACCTTGGAGTTTACTTAGAGTGACCTCCTCTTTGTTCATGTGGTAGGTCATCCTAAATTGATTGTACATCGGAGGCAAAGAGTGAAGCACCATGTCGATCGCCAAGTCTTCGCCAAAGTCAACATTTAACTTGCGAAGGCGGTCGACATACCTTTGCATCTTTTGCAAGTGCACGGTAAGAGATTCTCCATGACCCATCTTGGCGGAAATCATGTTAGTGAAGATCTCGTAACGCTCTTGTCTCGCGTTTTGGTGGTACCTCTCCAACAAGTCTTGATGCATTTCGTATGGATACATGTCCTCGTAGGACTTTTGGAATTCGGAGTTCATGGTGGCGATCATGATGCAATGTACCTTCGTTGCATCTCGCTCATGATTTTCAAAGGCGGTGATTTCGGCGGGAGTAGCAACTTCGGGGTTGATTTTCTCGAGCTTCTCATCGAGGACATACTCTTTATCCTCATAGCGAGCAATGGTGCGAATGTATCTTATCCATTCGCCAAAGTTCGTTCCATCGAAGGTGACCTTTTGGCAAAGGCTCATCAACGTGAAAGAACTAGCAGCAGCGTTGTTTGCGTTTGACATCTATAGAAAGGACAAAGATTGATTAGAATAAGAATCCCTAATTATCACCCAATAAGAAAAATTAGGGCTAGGATCCAACAATAACATTTACATACTAGAAAAGGGATGCCGTAATCTAACATGCAAATAAATTGAAGGTAAGTGAATGACGATTCACTAATTCTCCATCACAAAACTTAAACTTTTAGTCCTAAGTGTTTTTGAGAATTCCTAGATTCGGATGAGATTCATTGAACTATTCAATGGCATGTTTAAATCTCGATATGCCCCTCTTGTTTGTGACTGGGATGCCGAGGATCACAAAGCGGGTGTGAATTACCATGCAAATTCACATGGTGCCTTCATTGTAACGATCATCTATTCGATGTGCCGGTAAACCACACACGCTCCATCGAACTATGATGAACAATGAATCACCCTTTGCCACCTTCGCTTAGAACCAATTAGTGTGCCGGTAAACCACACACGCTCCACTAACATCTTAGCAAGGTGCAAAGTGTAATTTCATGGGATTGCATCAATTCACTTTTCCTAAAGTAACTAAGATTGGGAAATTTAAAAAAAATTAGTTACTTCGTATTTCTTATTATACTTTTAATGAGAGGATGAGGTTGCCCTATCCTACCCGTTCGGCTAACGACCCTCCACCAATCAAGCAAGCGGTGGGTGTGAGTGTACACCCATTAAGCGCCATTTTATAGGCCGCAACCTTAAACCCACCTTATAGATCGGCTTCGTGAATGAGGCCTACTAGCGGTAAGACTAGCATTTAGTTATACATATATATATATATATATATATATATATATATATATATATATATATATATATATATTAATCTAGTAATATCATATAAGTATAGGGTTGCATTTTAAACTTTTTCAAAATCTAGGGTTTGAAATTTAAGTTGTCTAAATTAAAACTTTTAATCACAAATATAAATTTCAAAAACTTTAGGGTAGGTTTTAAACATTTAAAACATGAAGGATCAAATAACAAATAATTCCAATTAACAATTAATATTCTAATTATCTTTATTTGATTTATCTTGATTTCTTTGAAGATAATTACCAAAATAATTAATGATTATCATATAAGGAAATTAAATATTTTATTGGATGATAAATATCTTTAATTAGATCAAGATAATAGTCATATTTATCAAAAAATCGGATTTACATTGATCTAGTATGATTAAGGTAAGTTTCCATAAGATAATTATGAAAAAATCCCGAATCTGGCCATTCCTGACGCCTAGACTCGCCGAGTGCACAAGGGAACTCGCCGAGTCAGGCCTACTCGATGAGTCCACCTTGGAACTCGACGTGTCAGTGACTCAAAACCCAAAAAATCGAATTTTGCAGGTTTGTTTCAGTTAATCAAGCAACAATTTAAAGAAAACCAATCTAGGCCCTGATACCATTGTTGGGTTTTAGCCATAAGAACTTTCCTATGTGCGCATGCAAAACCCTATTGCTTGGATCTAGGATTTCTAATAAACATGCTTTTGAATCCAAGACTTCTAATGGCTAATTAGGTTAAACAACAATATTAAAATAGATCTAGAATCATACCTTTGAATCCCTTGTTGATCTTGTTTGTCTTGGAGCTTCTAGAGTCACAATTGTCACTCCTCTAATGGCTTACAAACACCAATAGCAAGCAAGATGATTTAGGAGAGAGGAGAGGGGAGGAATTCGACCAGAGGTTCCTTGCTATAGGTTGTGTGTTAAATTCCCCCATCCATAGGGGCTATTTATACTATTAGACTCATTAAGGGTTTCACTTTAAACCCCAATTGGATAATCTTCTCTTAAGGCTATCCAAATCCATTCCATAGATAACCCTATGGACGATTTTGAGCTATCCTAAAGCTCTTAGAATCCGTCCAAGGTGTATCCTAATGGATTTATAGTCTAAAGTCTAACTATCAAACAATTGATAGTTTATACCCTCTTATTTAATTAATCTCTTTAAGTCACCAAATTAATACCAATTAATTTATGACTTATATTAATCAAATAGCTAAATATTATTCCTTATAATATTCACTCTCTCTTAATAAATCATCCTTCAAGTTGCTATGGTGAAGGCAACCCAAAAGGACCATGCACCACCGAATATAGTTATAGCCTTAGACACTATTCCAACAATTTGAAGATTTTGAGAGATAAAGGAAGGTAGATCAAGAAGAGAAGAAGGAGATCCTAGATCGTTGAGGAATTTCAGAAGAAAGTAAGGTATATCTTGGTCGTTTTTTGTTTCTATGCTTAAATCTCCTTTTTGGAGCCATTAAAGCCATTCTTGAACCATTTCTTAGCTTAATAGTAGCATAGAGGACTCATGGAGTTGTTTAGCCTTCGAAGCTAGCTAGATTTGAACTCCAGAAGCTTAGATCTAGCACCTTTATAGATCCATTTTGCATGAAAGCTCTAGATCTACTATTATAGTGTGCTTTGAACCTTAAAAGCTTCATTTGATGTTATTCACACGTAAAGTTGGAAACTTTACGTGTAAATCAAGTCCCAAGAACCCAGATCTATTAATGGTATGGACTGGTTTTAAGCAGAATCGAGTATATAA
The DNA here is from genome assembly GCF_052625555.1 of Lactuca saligna. Taxonomy (NCBI): domain Eukaryota; kingdom Viridiplantae; phylum Streptophyta; class Magnoliopsida; order Asterales; family Asteraceae; genus Lactuca; species Lactuca saligna. The sequence goes on from NC_136424.1 coordinate 50,177,602, forward strand.
TGTTTGCATGCATACGGCTCGGCGAGTCGTTCTTCTGACTCGATGAGTCGAGTCGCGAGTCCCCTGTGTTTCCTTTTTCGAGTTATGCCGAGTGGAACCAGTGAGTGAGAGGTGGACTCGATGAGCTAGAGGGTTAGACTCATTCGTGGAAGAACCCGGCGAGTCAATGCCCTAACTCGGCGAGTCCAAGGCCATCTTCATACTTCAAGAACAGAATTGACGAGTTGTTCATACAACTCGGCGAGTCACAGTTAGAATGATCATCTGATGAAGGAGAACTCGACGAGTTGTTCATAGAACTCGGCGAGTCGGATGCAGATTGTCGGAGTGTTAGTAGCAAAGAGGAACTCGCCGAGTTTGCGCCAAAACTCGACGAGTAGTAGCGAGTGGAATCAAGAAAGTAAGAGTAAGGACTCGACGAGTTGGCGGCCCAACTCGACGAGTCAGGTCAACTTAATGTTGACTTTGATAGTTAGGTTGACTTGGACCAGGGTTAGGAGAGTCATTTTACCCCCAATAATATTATCAGTATTTGATTGATGGTGCTCATGGATATTGTAGCCGGAGTGAAACCGGAGGCACAACAGACAGATTCCGGAGCAGTCCTTTCAGCAGCTAGGCTACGAGGTGAGTTTCCTTCCAGTAGGAACGGGCCTAAGGCCACAATGCCGGCCCGTTTATTTAGTAGTAGTTTCCAGACTTCGGTCCGATGCAGTTGTTAGTATGTTTGATGCCTTCATGGTTCAGACAGGATTTATGTGTTATGTGTTCTGGGATACGGCCTGACGTAGTATGCAATATATGAGTTTATGATGATGTGTGTTATGCTAGTTGATATGTGTTTATGCTATGCTATGATCAGTTAGTTCCAGACTTCGGTCTGATGTAGTCAGTTCCGGACTTCGGTCCGATGCAGCTAGTTCCAGACATCGGTCCGATGCAGGGGACAAGGTCCTAGTCAGTTCCAAACTAAGGTCCGATGCAGTTTCCGGGCTTCGGTCTAATGCAGTGGGCAAGGCCCAGTACGTGTTTATATGTTATTGTATGGTATGTCGTAGTTTGGGGGAGCTCACTAAGCTTCATGCTTACAGTTTCAATTTTGGTTTCACATACTTCCGCAAGTAAGGGGAAGAGCTCGGGATGATGGCATCGCACACACCACAACTTAAGTCTTTATCCTGCGAGTTTGTTTTGATTCATAGTTTGATTTGATACAGTTGTTTCACGACATTTTATTATGAGTTGAGATATTTGACGTATGGTTTTTATGATATGACGATCAGTATATGATTTTTATTACTATTTAAACAAAAAAATTTTGGGTTGTATTTTGGGATGTTACAGGTATGCTTACTTAGTTTGGTATATGGTTGATTAGATAGATACCTGGTCTAGTATATACCTGGCCCGGTGTAGTGAGGGTATACACGTTGCTTCAAGCTAGGATATACCCTATTTTACATATTCACTCCTTATGGCCTGTTTGCTTTAGGTTTTGCTCAAATGGATTTTCCCACACTTATATCAGTAAACTAATTCATGTATTGATCAAATAATGGCGGTGCCTTAGTTTTCTCTAAGAATAAGATTTCTTCAGCTTCAGTTTCATCTATCTCCTATGATTCTTTATGATTGCTTTCTCCTAACTCGAATTTTCACTTCCAAGATAAAATAACACCATGAAAAAAGTTTAGTGTCTTTCCCTAATTATTTGGTATGTCGATTTTGAGCATTTCTCAGAAAACAAGATTTTTGTTTATTTTAAACCAACCCCGAATTTTGAAGACAAGCTTGTAGTTGTTAAAGAGGTGGTTTCCTATCTCAACCACCTTGAATCACAAAATATAAAACCCTAGAACATTTAGGTTTTTGTGGCGAGTATTAAAGTGATGCATCATGAACTTATATTAATTTATTAATTACTAATAAATTAACAAATTGGATCCCCGATAAACTCTCAAGTCAATAAATTCTTAAATTTGTCATTATGTGTAGTCCAAAAGGACTCTAATATTAATAATAATATTAACAACTATTATGAACGTGAACTTTATTTCCAATAATTACAATCATTATGGATAGTGTATTTTCTTCATCTATCTAATGTAATTGGTATTGATATTGAATGAAGTTTGCATTGGCATTAAATATAGTTGGTATTGTACTATAATAGTTATTAATATCAAAAGTATAATGCTATTACCAAAACTAAGACAAGAAATACATGATTCCACTTCCCATACGAGCCAGGTATGAGAACACGTCATTAATGACTGTCTCACATAGGATGTCATGTGAGCAAAACCTAAAGAAACTTATCATATGACTCAATGTATAAAAAAACAAGGACTTATTTTGCCAAAAGAAAACATTAAGAACTAAATATGTACAAAGTGAGAACTTAAGTAGGAGTAGTCAGTCATAAGGACTGAATGTGTACAAAACAATGAATTCAAGGGCTTATTTTACGAAAAAAGAAATAAGGACTAAACATGTATATAGCAGAAACCATGTTACCCTATTAAATTATTTTCCCTCTAAATTATTATCCAAATTTTTTGGTTTTTAGAAAGGAATTAATGGAGAGTTTTAACACGCGCTAGCTTCAAAAATAACATTCCTTGAGATGATGTAAATTTTTTAATGGAAACAAAATACTATAACAAACAATAAATTTCATATTAGTATGGAAAATATATTTTTGAGCTGATAATTATGAATAACCAAAATTTTATTTTTCGTTATTTGGATGATATTACGCATAATTGATTAGATTTGTTCATGTTTTGATTTATTTCTACGTTAATATGATTACATTCATTAACAAAGAAGAAATTAGGCTTCTGAACATAGACAATCACTTCTCCATTTTATTCATCTAAAAAAATGAACAAGAAAGGAAACAAAAAAGATTAAAAGAGAACCAAAGATAAAGACGATACCAAGCGAACCACCAACTAAAACCAAAACCTCAATAGCCTCGTTACCATTCTTGTGTTGTGTTTCATGCCCGACTAATCTTGAGTTATATTTCCACCCATTAATTTTCATTCTTTGGGGTGATTTTTCCAACTTCTCATTCTTCATAACTTCTTCCATTCTTTCTCTCAACACACCAATGTTTGCATCCACCCAGTTGGACGAATTTTCTACAACCAAAAACATACATCACCAATTCACCGTAAGACCAATTTTCAAAACAAAATATTTATTTCATTTTAAAAGAATACGATGTTTGATTTGATATATAGTTTAACTAAAAGTGTTTAGATAATAATCACATATTTCAAAGGTTAGTAATTATACCCCTATTGTTAGTTTATATTCATAGTTTAGAAAGTAGGTTCCCATAATAGTAAAACCTAGATCTAGGGTGCATGTACACGTATGAATATTTTTGGATCATTTTGTTGCCTAAATTTAGTGTATAGATGCATAAAAGACCCTACAATGATATTAGAGCAATTAGGTTTTAGTTATGAGTAGTACTTTTAAAAACTGAGAAAAATCGAAGAAACATGTATATCATAGGATGTGGAGCGCCCATCAGCGCTGGAAGCGACACACCCTGATTGATTTTTAGGGTTTTGGGTTTTTTTCTATAATTACAAATTTTGGGGTTTATATTCAGATTTAAATATTTTTTGAATCAATTAAAATTAAATAATGAAACTAAAAGGATAAATATGCCTAAGCAATTTGAAATTATAGATAACTGATTTAAAATTAATTAATTAAAAATTAATTAAAGATAATATGTTTAAATCATGTATTCTTAAATAGTTTAAAATGCATATTACATTAATTATAATACTGTATAAATAGAATATGTAAAGCCAAAAGATTTATATACGTAATATGATTACTATATGTATGAGAATCATACAACATGTATCTTTACATGTTAGTTAAAGATCATTTGTCGAATCAAGAGTAGACATCATTCATTAAAATATGATATAAGAGAGGTATACTGAAAAGAACAATAAAATTATCATTGAATGAATATCCTTTTCTCTCACCAGTTCTTTTTGTGTTTGATTATCATTAGCTAAACGGGTTTGATAGGATAATGTATCATTAAAAGTATGATATAAAAGTACTAAAACAAAATTTTCGTCTTATTATTTTAAGGAAAATGTGAATAGTTGCTAATCCATGAAAAATACATATTATTCCTTACTGTCTATTTATAGAGTGTGTGTGGCTAACCGACACATAAATTTTAGACGTAAGAAGAAAATGATGTAGCACTTGTGGTTGTGGTTTGTTGGCGGAGCATGTGTCGTTCACCGGCTCATCAATTGAGTACCATGACATAATCAAGGGTCACACTTTTTTCATGGTTGGTTTACCATCTCATTTTTGTGACCTCGGTATCCTAAACACAAATAGAGGATGTGCAAATTTGGGATTAACGTGTCATTGAATAGCTTCAATGAAACTCAAAAGATCTAGGAATTTTTTAGTGATTGAAATTGAAAAAGTGCATTGCCTTCCTAAATAACTTTGTGGTGTGTTGATGGCAACCCTCTAGACATCGCAAAACAAAATATGGATCCTAGCCTTAGTAAATAATAAATTAGGGTTGAAAAAGTATTTAAAGGATCAATAAAACAAACAAGAATGGAATTAATATTGAATGATGTCAACAAGATAATCTACTAGAATCTACTGTTGTAAGACCTCTCAAAAGGATTATATGGAAGGATGACCAAATTCAGAGTTTGGAAATAGTTCTCATTTATGAATAAAAAGATCATGTCTTAGTTAAAGCTCTTTCCCAAGGTTTTTCTAACCACTACATTCCAAAATTGTTAAGAGCAGTTATATAATAAACATATTGAAGTGAAATGGAATTTCATTGAGTTAGCAATTGACTATGGTTATCAACTAGCCAACATGCATATATGATCAGTTCACTCTGATTTTGATATAAACAACTTGGAAATTACCATTTAGGAGTTGAATGACATATAGATACCTTTTGGGATTGACGTGGTCCAATCATAAAACTCAAGCTTCAAATTCTCCCATATTCATTATCATGAATATAAGTGTCAAAAAGAAGAAATCCGGTTGACCTTATGATTAGTGGTGATATACCTAATTTGTCACTAAACGCTAAGGTCAAATAGAAGGCTTATTCTAAGATATGTTTCGATAAACTATCATTTTCAAAATAAGAAAAAGCTCTAGGAAAGCATTAAATCCCAATATGTATGATAGGTAAAACTAAAACATAGAAAAATAAATTGATCATGGATTACAAGCCCATGCTACTATCCATATGATCAAATGACAACTCGTTTTCATGAATGTTTAGTCTACAATTGGATATATTAATTCGTAACACCATTGAAATATTACCTCCAATCCTTGATATTTTTCTAAGAATAAAGTAATGAAATTCGCAAGAATATACCATAACTATAAAGGAGTAGTAGGACTGAAACAAGGAGAAGCGGATTTGATCATGAATATCTGACTCTTGCTACTATTCATAGGATTAAGAGACATGTCGTTCTCATAAATGTTTAGTCTATGGTCTTATGATTCAAAAACTATTTAAACAAATTTCATAATACTATTCTAACTCATTTAAATGCTGAACATTTCATATCTTTTGTATTTAAAAGATAAGTCATGAAATCTATGAAACTAGTATTTTGACAACAGTTCAAAAGGTTGATTCAAATATTTGAATGAGATGTAATATTGTGGAATCATGTTCTTGAAAATAAGAATTCATTGCAAAAGATCCAGTTGGAGAGGACTTTTGGAATTCATTTGACTGCAAGTGTTATGATATATGCGACTCATATTTATCAAGACAGATAAAAAAAACACTATGTGATAGTATGAATATTTAGTGGAATTAGTTTGGACTAATGGTCCATTCAGCCTATCCATAATACGCACTAGTTCAAATACATCCAAAAGTTTGGATAAAATGTATTTTTGGAATCGTTGTCTTGAACTTGTAAACATGAAATGCATTACCAAGTATCCAGTTGAATTAGATCTTCGATACCATTAGACTTCAAGACTTATGGTTAATGAAAATCATGTTTATCAAGATAGATGATTAATGCATTACTTGGTGATATGAATATATGTTGGAATTAGTTTAACCTAATTTACCTTTCAGATAAACCACAATGGATAGTAAGACTAACTTTGTGTAAACACATTTATCTGAATAAACATTGAGTACATAACCTTTTAGGTATTTAGATTTTTTCATAAAATAAAGTTGAGAATCTATTGGGCAAAAGGATATGATACTCAGATCCAATAAGATTGGTGAACATATAAGGAATTATGAAAAGTTTTCATAAGTTTTCTTTGCCTAAAACAGTGTTACAATGAGTGTTGTTAGAAAGAAGAAACAAATCATTATTTGATTTTTTAGTTGATGAATCATATTATGATTAGCAGAACAGTTCATGAAATATAACCATGAATAGTGTTACAAGATTCCTTGGTCTTATACCAATTTAGAATGTTTTGAAACACTCTCTGAGATGTGGAGTAAGGTAACATCCATCACTAAGTACATTTGAAAGTCAATAATTATGAGGTTTACGTTCTTCATGAAGTGATCGACAATCTAGGAATTAGAAGAGAGATGTGTTATCTCGTTGGATATCCTAACAAACATTTTGGATAATTGTTTTATGAAGCTTCTGAGTGCAAAAGATTTGTGACTCAAAGAGAAGTCATCCAAAAAAGGGAGCTAATATCCAATAGAGTTGGTAGGAGCCACATTAATCCTGAAGAGATCCAAGAGTTAAACAACAAGGAACCTAAAGTTGGTCTTAACATTAAATTTGAGATTGAAAAAGTTATTAAGGAAACTGGCATATCTCCAACTCTTCCTAATAGACTTGATAAAGGACGTATTCTACCTAGTCGTATAGATTGAGGTTATACGAGTCACTGGCATAATTTAAAGAGTTTGAATTTCAAGAAACTGAGATGGAACATAAGGTATGTCGGAGACAATTAGAGTTATTGGGATTTTCATTTCAACGAGAAAGTTCAAAGAGTTTAAATTTTGAGAAACGAAAATCAGCCATATATATATATATATATATATATATATATATATATATATATATATATATGTGTGTGTGTGTGTGTGTGTGTGTGTGTGTGTGTATGTGTCAATGATAGTAGCAACTATTGGAATATTTGTTTCAATTAGAAATTGCAAAGAGTTTAAATTTCGAGAAACAAATATAAGCCATAGATGTGCAATGCTAGTGGGATAAACAGTACACATTGAATGTGTTGATCTATGGAGATAGATCTAGGTAATTCATTAGGATAACCCAAAGTACATGAAATCTCGAAGAAACTCAAAATAGTTCATAATGTGTGGCATAACAATGAGCTAATGTCCTAATTCTTTTATTGATATATAATAAATGTTTTGTGTCCCACATGTTTTTTCTTATGGTGTCAATCATGCATGCCATATACCAGATCTGATGACTCCTGTGTCTTGATAATGACAGGTCAAAGTAGATCAACTTGGCAGGAATCATTGAATAAAAATCAAGAACAATCCTTGGTGTCTTAAGATGACGCAAGATATGATATTGGTGTGGAATATGTCATTGTAAAAGTTATACTGATGCTAATTTCCACACTAATAAAGATGATTCTGTTTGTAGTCGGAATTCGTGATTTTTACTGAATGGTGAAGTATTTTCTTGGAAGAGTACCAAGTAATACACCATAGTAGATTTAACAATAATATTATAGTATATTATAATTAGTTAGATTGAAAAGGAATCTACATGAATTAAAATGATTCATTAGTGACATCGTTGTGCTAACATTGATAACCCTTTTGAAGGTTCTTGTAATTGAAAGGGTGAAGTACGTCGAGTATGGATCCCAAAGTTAGGCAAGCTCACATGATGTATACTCAATAAGTCCCATCACATCTAATAGTTTTTTGAATGTGAAGATATCATAGTCAATAGATTCGTATTGAAATAAATCCTTGTCGATCCGTTCGCTAAGTCAAGAAGTCTGACAGTAAGACTGAAAGTGAGACTTGATCATTAGGCATTTGATTTGAAAATATTTGACTTAATCCCATTTGGGATAAGTTTGTTTTATATTTGAGAATTTATGAAGTATAAAGTCTTAATCTGATTTGGCGATTATTAAGTAGAGATCTTAATATATGATGATGAGTAGTCATTTCAATTAAAGTGTCATTGTGTTCTCCTTTTTCATGTTTAGAACCCACTTCATGAATATTAATTTATTCAAAACTCCATAATCGATCATACTCTTTGGAGTAAATATATGAATTCATATTGTCATGAGTTTGGTGGATTGTCTATAGATTAGACATGCAATGGAGATTGTGCCAACATTCATGAATACTTGAAATGATGATTTAAGTATTGAAACAACCCACACCCAGAGATATTACTTTAAGGATTCTATCATAAGTAATTATGAGATGATAATATCTTTTATTCTTAAAAATGGAGATACACTAAGTTATTTGCATACAAGTTTGTTATACATTGGTCTTACTCTAATGCTATCCGTAACTAGTGGTCATAACGAGTAAGTCCATGCATAATTTGACAAGCAGACAAAAACTATGTAGTCAATGTTTAGATGTTCATTATGCCTTAACATGAGAAGTGGTATCCTTGGGCCCCTCAATGATTTAACGTTGATATCTAATGCACCTAGCCAGGTTCGGACTAAATTGATGTGTTCACTTAGAAGTCGTATTTGATCATCAGAAATGGGAAATTGAGAAACATAATGTTGAACTGTTAGGTTGATTCATAATCCATGACCTAGTTTACAATGATATCTTGTAGAAACAAAGGAATAACTGATCACTTATCTAAAAGGATTATACTTGATAAGATCATAGTTCGAAAATTGATGTTGAATGCACACTTTGTTGGTTATTCAAAGATTATTCGACCAATAGTAGTTAATGAATTTTCCAATTGGGAGACTATTGAAAATGGGTAACTAATGTCATAACTAAGTTGGTATAACTTTGGGAATAGTAACAAAGTCCTTTTTGGGTTGCCCTCAAGAGCTAAAATAACTAGGAAAATATTTAAGAGAGTGAAATAAAATAGTTTTTTAATTTATCATAGCTTGATAAATTAATTAGAAACTAGTTAAAATTAATTTAGAACTAATTTAAATTAATTTGGAATTAATTAGAATTAATTGAAATTAATTAGAATTAATAAGGAATTGATTATAGGTAAAGGGATTAAATGTTAATTTTTCAAAATTTGAAGAAGAGAAACATTATGGAATACCCCAAAGAGGGTGAACGGATTTAGGTGGCCTAAAAGGCTTCTAGAATTCTTCCTGGTAATTGATAAGGATAATATTTGAATCTGGATTAAATCTGATTAATTAATTGATCCAAATCAACTTTATCTACAAGTTACCTCAACTAAAAATTGACCCTTTAAGCCTTCATAATTTCGATTCTTATCTTCCCTACAATTACATAATCAGATTTTCTCAAGTGCTCCCTCTTCTCTCCTCAATTTTCAAGGTGTGATCCATTATAGATATTTCTACTTTGGGTTCTAGATCTTCCAAGTGTAACTAAGAGTTCAAGATCTTCAAAGGAATCACAAGTATATATGATTATACTTGAGAGGTAGGTATTTTTATCCTTCATGTTAGTTTAAATTCATAGTTTTTAAAGTAGGTTGCCATAATAATAAAACCCAGATCTAGGGTGCATGTACACTTAGGGTTATTTTTGAATGTTTTCGTTGCCTAATTTTAGTTTATAGATGCATAGAAACCCTACACCCATGTCTTCGAATTTAATGGTTACCGGTGTTCCAACATTTGCCTCATTTTACCCCTTTAGCAAGTTAGGTAAATATAAAACAAGTTAGGTTTATCCAGTTAATCTATATTTAATATTTCTACTTTATATATTAGAAAAAATGAAATGGAATTAAACTAGACCTAAAGGGTGGTCAGTATGCTTTATATATGAACAAGACGGGAAGATAGGGTTTAACCAAGGAGAGGTTTTAGGTGTTGTGTGAAGAAGCAAACAAGAAAAGAGTGTGGCAGAAGGTTATGAATGTCCTAATTCTTGAAGGAAACAAATAAGAAAATGAAGGCCATTTGGCAAGTAAGTAGTGTTGGACGGCAGTAAATGCATGAACATCATTCCCCCTATTCAGGATGTGATTTCGTTTTTCCCTGTCTTTGTTTTTTTGGGAATCATTTTGTGTACCCTAAGGTTCAGTATTCTCTAAATATGAGTGGGACAAGAAGATAGGATTTGACAAAGGAAAGGTTTTGTAACATACACGTTTTGAAATCGTGTTTTGTAATGAATAAAATTGTGAAATAGAGTGTTGAGTTCTAACAAGATGGTTTTTTTTACTAGAAATGAAGTAAAACTATGTTTAGAATCACTCAGAAAATATTGGAAGTCTTATGAGATTCCGATTAAAAGCTAAATAGTGAAATTTAGCAAAAATATAAAATTTAAAATAAGTAAAATTTTATTATTTGATGTTGTATAGAATCTTGTTAGAAACTTGTAGGTGAAAACCTCGTCGAAATCCGAGTTATAACGAAGAAGTTATGACCAAACGAAGATCCGCGACAAAACCGACACGACGCCGAATGACGTAAAAAGTGAGTTTTTGATAAACTACTTTTTAGCCTTAGTAATCTAAATGAAAGTCGTAGTATTCGTTAAACCAAGAAATTCTATAAAAAGAACGCCAAAATCTGACTTCGTATGAGGAAGTTATGATTTTTCGAAATTTCAACTTAGCAATAGACAGCTAAAAACTCGAATTTTAGATCGAGCGATATTTGATCGATACATCCTAAACGAGAATCGAAGGTCTCGTTATTTGTAGTACAACGGTAAAAAGTCTGACGAAAACGGATGTCGGATGAAGAAGTTATGAATTTTTAACAGATTTTCCTGTCCTGGTCTGTTAAAAATAATAATATTAAAAATAAAGTCAAAATTAGCCAATTAAGTCCAAACAAAAGTTGTAGAGCGTAATTTTAGCTACGCGTGTATATAAAGAACGTCAAAAACGGAGCTCGTATGCGAAAGTTATGGATTTTAGAAGTTTGGGGCTCGAAAACCGAGGAATTTCGCATGAACAGTACCGGCCACATCACCTCGCACGAAGCAGGTGCGTCACCGGAGTCGTGGCCTCGCCTCGCAGCGCCACGTGTACGAGCCGAAGACGTGTCCTCCTTGCGTGTCCCTCGCTGCTGATGGCACTGAGCTGCTTCGTCGCTTCATGTTCGAGCCTCGCATGCGCACCAGCTCCCCTCCTCTCGCTTCGTGGCCTTCGCTCCAGCAGCCGCGTGTCCCTTCTGTCAGCACACCCTCCGAACCTCGACCCTATAAATAGCAACCTGCGAGACTTGCCGACTAACTTTGAAATTTTGTCACGTTTTCACCCTAATTCCATATATTCACTATTTTGACTTCTCCCGAAGCCCCGATATTGATTCAAAATCCTGAAACACGTCCCGAGACCCCTGAGAAGCCCGGAAATTATATCTTTTCGGTTTTGAAGCCCTACCTTCGCAGAGCTCGGTTTTCAACATAGAAATTCATATTTAAAGCCGAAGTGCTGCCCAAATTACTATTTTAACCCCTGGTTAACTTAAGGTGAGTTCAATATATAGGAACAATTGTATGTTATGTGTTATTTGTGCTATGTGCTTTTCAGTGTTATTATTCTGAGTTAATTTCCCATGTTATTTTATTCGCTATGTTTATAGCAATTGTAATACCTTTGACCATGTGATCAGTGAAAGGACTTAGATTCACATTGGTACTGGTACGTAGCCTCTGGCCATGTAAAGCATATCTCCATAAGAGAATGACTTATATTCTATGGCATTGGAAAATGATTAGACAAGACTATAAGCCTTAAATCTAACAAGATGTTAATCAGAAATTGCATGTCTTTTATGCCATTTGGGCTAAAGTTTTATTGATCTATATCAAGTATTGAAAAGTATATATTTGAATAAAGTCTTTGATTGATATGAACGCTTGTCATATGATTTCACATACATCTTGTTGTTCCTCTTTGCTTTTGCCACATTGAAGTATATATATGACATAACGTTATATTGTATCTATTATTGAACTCACTAAGCGTCACCGCTTACCCTATCAATGTTTAACAATTGCAGGTGATCAGTTGCTAGTATGTTCACATACTGTTGAAAGATTTAGAATAGTTTGTAATAGTACTTTTGTACTTCAGTTTATGTTTGTATAAATTACAATATGCTAGGTAGTTATGTAATATATAACACTTTGTAATAGACAGTTTGTATCCAATAGTTTGTAATCCCTTTATCAATGTAAAATATTGCTTTTATGAATATGTAAGTAGCATGTTTTGGAGTAATGATATTGTGAAGTATAAAAGTTTGGGTATTTAAAAAAAAATACGAAAATTAGGGTCTTTCAGGTTTTCAGAGTTATAGGAAGAAGCAAAGAAGAAAATAGAGGGAAATGAGACTATGGGTGCCCATTTTGGGAAGGAAACAAATAAAATAAATAGAGGCCATTCGGGAAGGAAGGGATGTTAGAGGGCAGTATATGTGCGAACATCATTCCGTCCTCTTCAGTATGTGATTTCATTTTCCTTATCCTGCTTCCTTTTAGAAAGCATATCGTGCATTCTGAATTTTTTTAAATATCTCATGTTTGGAAATGGGTTTCACACAAGTTTCACATCCCACGATGTCTCTTGTTTACTAGAGTTGTTATCCCTCTTCTCTAACTTTTATTGATCTATTTAAGAACACCATTTTAATGTAAATTCTCATCAACCGAACATTATTTGCTAAACCATTGATGTATGTTAGTGATATTATTCATTTACGTTAAATTTAGAGTTCAAATTTTGTGTGTGTATTTGTGCTCCTTCAAGTTTAAATTTATATATTTGTAATTTATTTTAATTGTTTTAAGATTTTGTTAATATTTTGATAAACTTTTTTGTTAGTTGTAAAACAATTAACTTAAATTAAAAATTTTAGAGATAACTGATTTATTCATTTTTTTTAATAATACAATCTATAATGTAACAAAAAGATATAAACAAATTTATGAAAAAAACTAACACATAAAAGAGGTTATTTTTTAATATGAAAATAAGTTAGAAATATGGAATATAATAATAATATTATTTTTGGTGTAAAATATCGTTTCAAAATAATCACTATTTACCAAGGTTCTAACAGGCGTGAGACGTGGCGTGACGGTAAGATCAAACCTCAAGCTTAACGAGCTATTGCGAGCTATGACGTTTTTCAAAAAGTGATGTAATGCGGTGATTTTTTATTACTTTATAATTATATTACCACATAAATATAGATTTATATCAAATATAACTAGTTTTTAGAAATATTATATCAACAACTAATAACAAAAAGTTAACAAAAACCACAATATTTATATGTTCGATTAGAAAAACCATAAAAAAGAGCAAAAAAACGTATCTCATACGAAAAAACACGTTCCATAACACGCAATGACACGTTATAATACACATTGTCACGCGTCACACGTTACTTCAACGTTATGAGACTTTTCGTAACGGCGAAGTCGCATCTCATGTCATGACACGCCTTGGCGCATCTTTTAGAAGTCTATTATTTATGAAGTGGTGTGATTACGATGACATGTGCGGAATTATAAAGATCTAGTGATTCATCATACAAATTCAAGAACACAAGGAGTAAATAAATCTTTGTAAGCTCTTATTAGATCTAGAAAGATTATACAAATGAGTTTGTATACAACTTCTCTCTCTAGTCTAACACTCCAAAATGGACTCTTACATAATGGGAGTCACTCACTTCCTATTTATAGGAAAAGACTCAACTCATTTACACATACAAAGAGGAAAGCCTAAAACAATACATCCAAGCATGACTTTGCACCCTAACATTCTCCCCCTGAAAGTTAGGATTGGATGTACGCTTTAATCTCCAACGAGCTAGCGCGATCAAGACCAAACTCCCCCTCGAAGTAACACCGGTCTTCAAATCTGCAAATGAATATTCGACAAACTCGAGAAGCTTCGAATACCCATCATTTCTCCCCCTTTTTATAATCAAAAAATGATTATAAAACCCAATAAGGATGAGAAGCGCCCGAGGAATAGTCTCCACGATACTCCCCCTTGATGTGTACCAAAAATGAATCACTAAAAATCTTGCACGAAAAAACAATCAGGAAAAAGCCACAAAAATTTTCAATTTATGAAAAATTTTGACTTTTTGGGTGAAAGTTGCAAGATTTTTCAAAAATCGGGTAGATATTGTCACTTTCTGAAACTTGCAAGGACCCGTTGCGCCAAAAACAGTCAAATATGCGAAACTCTAGCCCATTTGCGAAACCGGGCATAAAGCGTAAATTCGCACAAACTGCAGGGACCAAAACTGAAAATTCTGCATTTTTTCATCTTATATTACCCATTTTGCGAAGTTGGGTATAAACTGTCAAAAATGCGAAACTGCAGGTACTCGTTTTGACAATTTCTGTATGTTCTTTAAACTTGCGAAGTTGGGCTACTTGTGTTATTTCTTGAAAAGAGCAGGGACCAAATGCGAAACTGTTAGCCTTCTTCCCCAATTCGCATTCTACTGTAAAATTCTTTGTGTTCTTCCCCAAATCACAGACTTTGCATCTTAATGTTTCGCATGTTTAACTCACCAAAATGCGAATCATAATGAGATGAATTCGCATTTTAACTCCAATACAAAACTCCAAATGCGAATGAAACACTTCCCAGTCATCATATGCGAACCATATCACCATTTCCTAACAAAATGCGAATGAACATTTTGTTTGACTTCCAAATTGCGAATCGTATTACATCCTTATACCCATCAATTGTTTGCATATTATTCATAATCCAAGTTTCGTTTATAAAAAAAACTTCAAATTCCAAACACAATCAATATGCGAACCCAAAATCGATGCACACAAATGCGAATCCAGTTTGACCGTGAACTAATCCAAATCCAAGTTCTTTTCGTTCCTAAACCATTGAAGCAAACATCAACATCTAGCCTGTCGATTTTTGAACGAACACTCAATCAACGAGTCCAGTAGTTCGTCATCAGGATAACGAACCTTGCTATTAAACCCAGTCGATCCCAAATCGACTTTTATGCGAACAGAAATACAGTTTGTCTTCAATTCATCAAATCGACATCACATTAGGAGTATAGTCATCGAACTTTATCCATTGAACCATTCCTTTTTACAAAACGAATTCAACTTCAAAATATTCGATTTTCAAATTTCATTCAAAATGAAAACAAGAATAAACTTGTGTTCCTCATAGTGTTCGTCATCAAGAACACACTCTCAATCAGTTCCAAAATTAAACCCAAATAAAACCCGATTTCGACATCCACATCCCAAATACAACCTGTATAAACGAATTTCGGCCTATAATTCATCAATTCACCTCTGAAATCGCATCTTTTTCACCGTTTGACTTTTTAGAGTCAACAAACCACAAACAAGAAATCAATTATTCTGATGTCCGATTTCAAATCAAAAAGTGTTCAAACAACTGATCGAAACATGTTCTTGACAACAGTTTCAAATTTTATTGATCGATTTCGTCAAAAGAAAAAAAATTGATCGACAGTAACTTGATCATTATCGACTTTTGAGATTGAAGATATCAAATAAAATCGATTCACAAGTTTAACAACACTAATCAGTAATTATGTCGCATGAACTGATTCGCAAGAACAACAAGAAGAAATTGATAATACAAGTATCTGAAGCGTATGAAAATGAACGATTGAACAACTAAGTCAACAAGCCTCATAATCGAGTTCGATGAATTATTTGTTGTAAAAGAATTTGGGCTTGAATTTAATGAACAGTAAAACAATTGAGATTTGGGCTTAAATGATCATCCTGAACAGTAATTGATTAGTGATTTGGGTTTTCGAATTGGATCACTAATTGATTTTAATAGATCAAAACTTTGGGCTCAAAGAATAAATGGATGAACACTAAAATTGATTTTGTTTTGGACCTGATCAAAACAAAAAATTATTGGATCAACAATGGGTTTTAAAACGAAATAGATCCAATGAGGCAAATCGATCAAAATTTGAAAAACGCTCAATACTAATAGAAATCATGGATGTTTTGGAATACATTTGAGAATTTGAGATACCTTATTGACGAATCGAGTTCTGTTTTCAATGAATGAATCAAATTTAGAAGATCTCGGTTCTTTTGTCAGAATGAGAAAATCTCCAAATCGAACATTGTACCACCCACCATGAGAGATGTACAACTTGTTCTTCGTGTTCTTCAACAATCCAAGAACATCTTCAAAAGAACCACCAACACTTTTGGGTTTTGACTTGAAATTTAATTCAACCTTTGGAGATTGTAGCTTTGGAATCCAAATTTGCTTCACGGATTTTGGCTTCACAACATATGACGATTTTTGTGAGTAAACCCGCTTGTTCTTCCGATTCATCTTCTTGTTCTTTTTCTTTTTCATCTTTTTCCATCTTGAAGATTTGACTTCATGAATAAACCCACTTTTCACAACATCAACTTTGTGAATTTGAATCAAATCTTTTGGAGTTTGATACTTGTGAATTTCTTGGATTACCGGCTTCCGATAAGGAATCATTCCTTCAAATGAATCACAAGAACACAAAATATCATCGGTTTGAACTCCAATTGAGCAAAAAACTTTTTCATCTTGAAAATCAACTTGAACTCCTTTTTCTTGAACATCAAGAACATCCGGGTAAGAAGCAAGAACATTATCACCATATATGCATTCATCAAGACGAATTCCTTCAATTACTTCATCATCTTTCTTCTTCTTTCTTCTTTCATGATAAGTTGTTACCAAACGATTAAGCAACATCTTATGATGATCATGATCAATAGGATAACCATTGAATTTTCCACATTCACATTTCATACTAGAAATGAGTGTATTTTGTTTGAAATACTCGGTTACAAAACAATTGAGAACTCCTTCAAAACTAAATGGCCATGGAAAATCCTTCATAAAAACTTCATAAATTGTTTCTTCCATCTTTGATCAATCGATATGAACTTGGGTTTTCTTGAGAGAGAAAGTGTAAATCAAATAGATCTCTAGAGAGAGAAAGTAAATATGAACCAAATTCTAGTGAGAGAAAGTGGTACAAACAAGTATTCTAGAGAGAGAAAGTCGAATTACGGATCAAATCAAGGAAAATTTTGACTTCAAGAACACAAAAATACTCTAATCACGAAGATCCATAAGAACATGAAGAATCACCAAATCAAAAATCGCCATCAAGGATCAATTCTTGATGAAATCAAGAACACCCGCTCTGATACCAATTGAAGTGGTGTGATTATGATGGCATGTGCGGAATTAGAAAGATCTAGTGATTCATCATACAAATTTAAGAACACAAGGAGTAAATAAATCTTTGTAAGCTCTTATTAGATCTAGAAAGATTATACAAATGGGTTTGTATACAATTTCTCTCTCTAGTCTAACACTCCAAAATGGACTCTTACATAATGGGAGTCACTCACTTCCTATTTATAGGAAAAGACTCAACCCATTTACACATACAAAGAGGAAAGCCTAAAACAATACATCCAAGCATGACTTTGCACCCTAACAATTTACACAACACTATAGTTTATATCACTCTTGGAGAAAATATAGTGTTGGGTTGGAGATAGATTGAAATGGGTCATTTATTATTGTTTGTGTGTATAAATATAAAATTAAATAAATTTATACTTAATAAATAGTAAATAATATAATAAAAAATAAACTTTAATTAAATAGTTGGTATGTAAAAAGATTTTAATTTTGTTTGTCATAAATGTTAAATACTTTTCAACTAGTCTAAAATGAACTTATCATCTATTAATTTATTTATAAAAAAAAAATATTAAATGCTATAAATCTTAAAATAAAATTATAATAAGAAAATTAGATGTTTTGGAAAATAAAATATAATTAATTGAAGTTTTGAAATTGTTTTAAAAGATTATTATTATCAATGTTTTAAAAACGGTTTTTTAGTTGAACTGGTATGGTGATCGGTTCCCGGTTTAACCGGTTCGACAGCCGGGTCAACCGGTTTTTATAATTTTCATATTTTTTTTATATTTTTCTACACATACATACATATATTAATCATGAATTTGATGTTTACATATTCAAACATAAAAAATACAAAAAAAAAAAAAAAAGTTGTAAATAAATCCAAATACATTAAAATAACAAATAGCCACAAGTTTTAATGTTTTACATAAATCCATATACGTCAAAAAGAAAATAAAGTATAATACAGTAACTAAATATAGTTTTAAATGAATACAAACACATCAAAAAAATTATAACATTTACTATATGTCTTTATTTAGAAAAAACTAAATAGATATGAAAAAAAATCACCAAATTTTATCATGTAATTTTTCTTTTTCATGTGTTTTTATTCGGAACCGGTTTATTTTGACCGGAACCGATCAGTTCAATCCGATTTAAAAATCAATGTAAAACCGATGATAATTGAACCGCTTTCTCTCCGATTTATGGTCCAACCGGTTCGACGGGCCGGTTCAAACCGGATTTTAAAACATTGATTATTATTAGAGACTACATTAATAAAAATAATATAAAGTTTTATTTCAATCCATAAATATAGTTAAATGAATGAAAGAAATGCCCTTCAATTCCTTCAAAAATCACATTCCCTAATGCTCTATTATATATACGATATTTTTGTTATGCCATAATACTTCATTTAATTTTCTCTTACATTATTGTATAAACTACCCGAGTCTTTTTAGATTATGATCTATAACTATAACCATTAGATGCTTACATTATTATTTTGATGACCAAAAGTTTATTTTTTAATATTTAGTTTTTAATTAAAAAATATACATAATCATTTAGAAAGGATTGGTATAAATTATCTACACTTCATTTACTTTCCAAAACGTTAGATGGCATCCATGGGAAACATATATAGAATCACCAAAAATTTATTTTTTTAATATTGGGTTTTTAATTAAAAAACTTACATAATCATTTAGAAAGGACCGGTGTAAATTACCTTCACTTAAATTACTTTCCAAAATGGTCCCCATACCTTTAACGCGTTACAACACCATGCATCGCTATTCGCTGGTAAAAAAAAGAACTCAATACTAATAAAGTATGAGTATATTCGTACTAAGAGATTTCATTGTGGAGATATCAATTTGTTTAATTCATAAGCATAAGCAAACGTTAAAACATATATAATGAATGAAACGATTGATTAGGGTTTCAAATGTGAAATGTAATAATTTTGTTGCCTATGTAGCTTCTGTTGCTTAATTAGTGTGTGCATGTACATATACATATACACATATGTTTACATATAGAGCACAAACCACCAACACTTCTACAACAACAATAAGAAAGCTGTCTTTAGATCTCATAACTAAAACCTCATAGTGTTTAAATCAATTAGAAGAAAGTTTAAAGGTAGCTATTTTAGGCACCTTAAACATTTATTTCTATAATTATGAGTCTTGATTATAACTAGACATTAGTATATAGTTAATATATATGTCGCTGATCTACTATGTACACAAAGCAAATCACAAATACTTGCTGAAAGCAAGAAGATGATTTCAAAACGAAAACTATATTGTGTCGATACTATAAACTTGTTTATTTGTTTTAAAAAAAGATCAAATCACCAACACTCATAAAAACAAGATTAGGGTTTCAAATATTGATTTGAAACCTTGTGTAAATTAAGAATTCGTTAATTTCCTGAATTAAT